>NC_041385.1:801211587-801255778 GCF_002162155.2 Triticum dicoccoides
GGCCAACTCCACTGGGCATGGGCGCCCGACTGGTTGGCGGGTGCGGCGACACGGCATGCTGTGGAGTGGTCAGCGACGAGCTCCTGGCGGCGGTGTGGCGGGCGTCATGGGGGTAGTTCTCGCCTCTTGTTGGGTTGCCATTCTCTGCTGATGGCGGTGATGCGGCCAACGCCGGCGACGGGTGGAGAGGGTCGTGGTGGCGCGGGATGCGGGCGGCCCCCTGCCGTGACCTGCGTCAGATGGCCAGGGGCGTAGCTATCGATCTGCTCTAGATGGCCAAGCAAGCTGGCCCGCAGTGCGAAGCCGCCGAATACGAAGATCTATCCGGGGAGGAAGACCTCCCCCTGGACTGCGTTGTTGTAGATGATTGATGGAGCCATCGAGCCTTCTGGTGACGACGCAACGGAACTCTCACTGAAAGCACCAACGTTGGTGTCAAAACCGGCAGATCTCGGGTAGGGGGTCCCGAACTATGCGTCTAAGGCTAATGGTAACAGAAGGCGGGGACACAATGTTTATCCAGGTTCGTGCCCTCTCTATGGAGGTAATACCCTACTTCCTGCTTGGTTGATCTTGATGAATAAGAGTATTACAAGAGTTGATCTACCACGAGGTCATAATGGCTAAACCCTAGAAGTCTAGCCTATGAGGCTATGATTGTTGTGGCTGAACCCCAGAAGTCTGAACCCTCCGGTTTATATAGACACCATGGGGGACTAGGATTATACAAATTCGGTTACAGAGAAAGGAATCTACATATCCGAATCGCCAAGCTTACCTTCCACGCCAAGGAGAGTCCCATCCGGACACGGGAGGAAGTCTTCTATCTTGTATCTTCATAGCCCAACTGTAGGAGATATGCCCTAGAGGCAGTAATATCAGTTATTTTGTATCTCCAAAGTTTGTAATGAATGTTTAGCTTCCATGCTATAACTGCAATGATTCTCGAGTCTGCAATATCCACGAGGCTCGGAGGAAAACTCATGTGCACGTGTGGTATACTAAACGGTAAAATGTGTTCCTAGTCTTGCCTCTAAGACTGGCTCATGTATTGCATGATGATCATCTTTTCCTGATCATGGGCATGTCTATGCTAGCAATTATGAGGGCACGATGTTGGTAGAACATTTGTGTTGAATCGACCCATTTTGATGTTATGCTATGAGATACATTCGTCATAAGTTAATGGTTAATAACACAGAGAAGTTAGTGTTTGCATAATTCCTTAGACCATGAGAGTATCGAGTTCCTTCATACTTGCTTTGTGAACTTTGGGGTTTGTTAAACGTCATCCGTAACTGGGTGGCTATTACGGCGGCTTACGGCTTCACGGAAAAGTATGGCAAGTAACAAGATAGCTCAAGATTGGGATTTGCTCCTCCGACGATGGAGAGATATACTCGGGCCCTCTCGGTGTAACGGTATCCATCATCATCTAGCCAGACACATTGTGATTTGATCACTAGGATGCCGGAACACGGAAACGAGAAAAGAGAACAAAACCGGTAACGAGGTAACTTGCATGGTGGACAAATTGTTGATCCACAGGAATGCAATAAATCTCACCTCATGTGTTTGTGACATATCGTGAAACAAAAGGAATAGCTCACTGCAATGGGAGGTTCACTCGAATATTCATTCGTGTGGGTATAGGGGTCAATATTGGTGTCCACGGCTCCGATGTTGATCATTGATCGGAAGGGGTTCCGGGTCATGTCTATACTCCACCGAACCTATAGGGTCACACGCTTAAGGGTCATCTATCTGCTGAATACTAGACAGGGAGTCTGAGAGAAAATCACCGAAAAAGTTTCGGACACCGAAAAAGTTTTGGACAGCGGAATCGTACCGCAGAGAGAGGTCATCGGATGAGTTTCGATGATACCGAAAAGTTGTTTCGGGATATACCATTAAGTCAAATTGGTTTCGGCAAATGCCTGATAATTCTTGGAGGGTGCCAGAATCATTCTGGAAGCTTTTGGAATTTTCTGAGATAAAAACCGGAAATGTTCTGGAGCTGCCGGAGCCACTTCAGATGCGTTTCACAGATGAAAATCACTAAAACCAGAATTGTTTCGGAACGCATTGAAAATTATTATGGTGGGTACTGGAAATGTTCTAAGCCCACATAAATATTTTCAGTTCGAACGGACGCTGAAAAATGTCGTCGTGAATAGTGAAAGTGCTTTTGGGATATTTATGTAGAGCCACATTTTTGGACTTGGTCAAAGTTCTAGAAGGTAGTGGCTTACAAGGGAAGGAACCCCATTTGGGGGGGCTAGGGGTGGCCAGCCATGGGTGGTGGAGCTCCTTGGAGCTCCACATGGCATCCCATTTTACCTTAACACCCTCATGTGTGACCTAATGCATGGGGTTTTTTGGTAAAAGTATGGAGGCACACTACACCTTGGCTTTCCTATAAATAGAGGAGGTGAGGGCAGCCATATATTCATCCCTTGCTCTCATACACATGCCATGCATTATATGGCTTCTTCTCTCCCTCCCACGAAAAGAGTTTCGTAGAGCCGTGAGGCTGTCTGGGTTTCGGCAGGAACTAGTTCTGGACAGCGAAGCCCTGCCGGATAGCTGACACCGTATGTGTGCAACCTCGTAGAGAGATTGTAGTTTTTGATCTTTTGCCCGAGGGGCTGTTCGAGTGTCCTCCCAAGGGGTTGTTCGAGTGTCCTCCCAAAGGGCTGTCCGAGTCTTCGTCCGAGTTTCGAGGGTCCTCCCGAAGGGCTGTCCACGACATCGTCCGGGGGACTGTCCGACCGCCTCCCGGAGGGCTGTCCGAAGAGGGAGTACATCCTCGTGGTTGGGAGGTTGTAAATCCTTGCTGCGGGGATCTGCACCGACGATCTACACCGACTTTTCTTCCGCTGGGCTTCGAGTCGGTACGGATCAGATCAAACCTTGTATGCAGTCTCCATAGTGGTCCTGGGCGTGCTCGCTATACCGAAATATTTTTTTTTCGTTGTGTTCCCCTACAGTGGCATCAAGAGCCGTGCGATGAGTAGATGCAGGTTACGATCTAGAATACATGGAGATGTATGGGTATTGCATAATATAATTTTGGAGTAGATGAGATCTATTGCCGAAAATTATTTATGCGGGTGACAGATGAAATCTGTTACCCGACGTTCTTGTCGCTTCCCTAGAATTTGCGTTTGCTCAATCTCGAGACAGCATGGTGGAATTTGACAAAGTTCTGGCAATCCGTGATCCTGATTGATCATGGAAGTGCTATCAGTTCTTTGGGTTCTGCCATAGTCAAAAGAAAGATGAAATTCGCAGATAAAAGGGCATTACAGATATGATCTGCACGGGGGTCATGCGTATGACGAATTTTAGTATGGGGCTCGAGATTAATTATCTCGTGCTTCATACACCCTGAGATGTTAATCTAGCAACTTGAATAATCATACTTGATGATAAAACATTGGTAGCTGCGGTTGAAGTCAAAACCTTAGAAGCCACATAAAACAAAATTTTGCATAAACCGATTAGAGGCATCTAACTTGGTTTTGCAGGATGTGCATGTGATGTGGTATAGCAATGCTCATATTCAATTTGATTATGTATGAGATGACTATATGATGTAATTGACATGACCTGTGTGTCATGATTCGGCATGATGGCTGGAGCCATATGATTACACTTTAATGACCTGCGTGTCAACCTTAAGTAATGCACTTATTTTATTAGCTATAGAGATAGAAATATTATCTGGTGCATCGACAAGGTGGTGGCAATCTTAGCGAAGGTGAACACCGACGCAAGTGCCGAAGACGAAGAATTGAAAGACTTCTCCGTCAGAAAGGGCTATACCATATCATGCTAATTATGAATTGCCTGAGATGTTTATCCCCTATGATGCACCCTGCTTGATTACGCGGTAGTCGCTTTTATTAGGGTGATCTCTCACTTAAAGATATCGAGTAGATAGTGTTCTCCCAAGTGTACCACCGTCACGACACCTATCTTTTCTGGGTGCGCCTTGTCACACGGGTACGAACGATTGGAGAAGTGTGAGGCGGGTGAGTTGAGACCTCGCAGCGAGATCACTTGGTTGTCTTGACGTTCAGGCATGACCGTCATGAGCTCGGAACACACGCATCAAAATATGAACAAGAGTCACATAGTGATGTGATTGGCAAGTTGGCCTACCGGTTAAGATTTTTGTCATCAGTGGTGTTACACCAATGGCGAACAATCAAGACACGGATCTTGAATCACTCATAATCAATTTTGAGAGATATTGATTTGAGTGGGAGTGCATTTTAGAATAAAATGTTTATTCACTAGTGCAAATTTCATTATAAACAAAGTCTAAGTGAAACTTGTGTTTTCCGTTGTAGATCAAATGGCTCGCAACACCGCGTTCAACTTAGGCCCGATGTTAGAGAAAGAGAAGTTAGCTGCGACTGGAAACAACTATGCGGACTGGGTCCGTAACATGAGGATTGTCCTCAGGGAAGCTAAGAAAGACTATGTTCTTGATCGACCTCTAGGTGATTCCCCTACGCCAGAAATGGCTCAGGATATCATCCACGTGTTTGACTCACGAAAGGATGATTTTGGTGTTGTTAAAGAACTTATGTTATCTTGCATGGATCTTGTGCTACAGAAACGTTATGAACGACTTGGTACCTTTGAGATGATCGAGGCACTAAATGTTCTGTATCACAAACATGATTCAGCTGAAGTTCATGAGATGACTGAAGCCATGGAAGAATGCAATATACATAAGGAATCTCTAGTAAATGAACAAGGTGTCAAAATAGCAAACTATTATGATAGTATGGCTGAACAGGGAATTAATTTTCCAAAGACACCTGGTAATGATTTGATCCTTACCTCGCTTTATGAAGCGATGCTCAAATCAAAAGAGATAGGACTGTAGAATTAGCAAAAGTTGCTGGTGAACAAAACTGCCTGTTTCAAAAGGAAAGGCAAGCCTAAGGGCGGAGCCAAGGCTGAAACTGTGTGTTCTCACTGCAAAGGCATTGGACACTGGAAGAGGAACTGCAAGATATACATGGCAGATAAGAACAAAGGTATAATTGTTATACAGGTTAATATCATTGACGTTTTGCTTTCTTGCGAAAATTCTAAGTCTTGGGTATTTGATACCGGATCGGTTTCTCACATTTGCAACTCGATACAGGGACTTCAGAAGGTGCGCAAGCTAGCAAAGAATGAAGTCGTGATGCGCGTCGGGAACGGTGCTGGGATCACCGCTCATGCCATCGGCATTATGCCTCTATGTCTCCCTTCAGGATTTATCTTAGAACTAAGTAACTGTTATTTTGTTCCACTGTTGTGTAGAAACATTATCTGCGGATCATGTTTGGTACACGATGGGTATTCGTACAAGTCTGAGAACAATGGTTGTTCACTTTATTGTAAGGATATGTTTTATGGATTTGCACCCATTGTTGGGGGCATTTTCATACTAAATCTTGAATGTGGAAATGATGTCTTTAACGTGAATGCTAAACGCCTTAAGAAGGCTGATACCACACCACTTTCATGTGGCACTGTCGGCTTGGCCACATCGGTAAGAAACGCATGAAAAGACTCCATAAAGATGGAGTTTTACCGTCTTTTGATTTTGAGTCATTTGACACATGTGAAGCTTGCCTGGTGGGGAAATGACCAAGACGCCGTTCACGGGTCATCCTGAACGGCCGGGTGAATTATTGGAAATAATACATAGTGATGTATGTGGTCCAATGAACACAGGCGCACGAGGTGGGTATTTCTACTTCGTGACTTTTACTGATGATTTGAGTAGGTATGGCTATATCTACTTAATGAAGCATAAGTCGGAAACCTTTGAAAAGTTCAAAGAATTTTAGAATGAGGTAGAAAATCATCGTAACAAAAAGATTAAGTTTCTGCGGTCTGATCGCGGAGGCAAATATCTTGGTCATGAGTTTGGCCAACATATGAGTGACCGTGGAATCGTTTCACAGCTTACGCCTCCTGGAACTCCACAGAGAAATGGAGTATCGGAACGACGTAACCAAACCTTGTTGGACATGGTAAGGTCAATGATGTCTCTTACAAATCTTCTGATATCTTTTTGGTGTCACGCACTACCTACTGCTGCTCACACACTAAACAAAGCACCGTCTAAATCTGTTTAGACGACACCACATGAGATGTGGCACGGGAAGAAACCCGACCTGTCGTTTTTCAAAATTTGGGGTTGTGAAGCTTATGTAAAGCGTTTACAGCCAAACAAACTTGATCCCAGATCAGACAAATGTTACTTTGTAGGTTATCCCAAGGAGACAGTTGGGTATTCTTTCTACCACGCCTCCGAGAACAAAGTGTTTGTTGCAAAACATGGAGTCTTTCTTGAGAAAGAGTTTCTCACTAAAGAAGTGAGTGGGAGGACAGTACAACTTAATGAGATTAGTGAATCTTCGGCAACCGTTGATATGGCTAAGGAACCGGAAGAAATTTCGCTAATTATCCCTACAACCGAGCCGGAAGTTATCGCATGTGATGCGGAGACTTCAGACAATGTTGTAACTGAACTGCACAAATCAGGTAGGGCTATCCAGCCACCTGAGTGGTTTCATAACGAAATCTTCATTATTGAAGACAATGAACCTGCGCACTACAAGGAAGTGATGGTGGGGCCCAGCTCAAAAGAATGGCACAAAGCCATGAGATCCAAAATGGAATCCATGTACGAAAACCAAGTTTGGAACTTGGAAGAACTTCCAGAAGGCGTAAAGCCCATTGGTTGTAAATGGGTTTTCAAAAGAAAGACGGACGCAGATGGTAACATTACTATCCACAAAGCTAGACTTGTTGCGAAAGGGTTCACGCAAGTTCCAGGAGTGGACTACGACGAGACTTTCTCGCCCATAGCTATGCTTAGGTCTGTTCGGATATTGCTAGCAATTGTTGCTTATTTCAACTATGAAATATGGCAGATGGATGTCAAAACGGCTTTCCTAAATGGAAACTCAAAGAGGATGTATACATGATACAGCCAGAAGGTTTTGTCATTCATGAGGATGCTGGAAAGGTATGCAAACTTCAGAAAGCCATTTATGGTCTGAAGCAAGCGTCAAGGAGCTGGAACATTCGTTTTGATGAAGTGGTCAAAGAATTTGGCTTCATCACGAATGACAAAGAATCTTGTGTTCACAAGAAGTTTAGTGGGAGCGCAAAAGCATTTCTAATCTTGTATGTGGATGACATATTGTTGATTGGAAATGACGTGAATTTTCTTAGCGAAATAAAAGACTCGTTGAAAAAGAGGTTTTCAATGAAAGACTTAGGTGAAGCGGCATATGTATTGGGCATCAGAATCTATAGAGATAGATCAAAACGCCTGATAGCGCTTAGCCAAAGCACGTACATTGACAAGGTGTTGAAAAGGTTCAACATGGAGAACTCCAAGAAAGGCCTACTCCCCATATCACCTGGCACAGTGCTTTGCAAGAATCAGAGTCCTCGGACTCTCGATGAGCGAGTGCAAATGAATGATGTTCCATATGCCTCGGCAGTTGGTTCTATTATGTATGCCATGCTATGTACAAGACCGGACGTTTCCTATGCGCTAAGTGTTAGCAGCCGGTACCAAAGTGATCCAGGGTTGGAACACTGGGCCGCAGTCAAGGGTATTCTTAAGTACCTCAGAAGGACCAAGGATTTACTCCTTGTGTATGGAGGTGATGAAGAGCTCATTGTAAGTGGTTACACTGATGCAGGCTTCATGACTGACCCAGATGACTTCAAATCTCAATCAAGCTATATTTTCATATTGAACGGCAGCGCAGTTGATTGGAAAAGTTCCAAACAAAAGACTGTGGCGGATTCTACGACGGAGGCAGATGCTTCAGAAGCCTCCAAGGAGGCGGTATGGATCAAGAAATTTCTTGAAGACCTTGGTGTGGTTCCTAGTGCCTAGGACCCGGTAGAGATCTATTGTGATAATAGTGGCGCCGTGGCTTAGGCAAGGGAGCCAAGTTCGCACCATAAGACAAGACATATTCAACACAAATATAAACTCATTCGACATCATGTTGAAGAGGGTTTAGTGAAAGTATGCAAAGTTCACACGGATCTGAATGTGTCAGACCCGATGACGAAGCCTCTACCACGAGCAAAGCATGAGCAACACCGGATAGCCATTGGTGTTAGGGAAGCCATGTAACTGGATTATGACTCTAGTGCAAGTGGGAGTCTGTAGGAGATATTCCTTAGAGGCAGTAATATCAGTTATTTTGTATCTCCAAAGTTTGTAATGAATGTTTAGCTTCCATGCTATAACTGCAATGATTCTCGAGTCTGCAATATCCACGAGGCTCGGAGGAAAACTCATGTGCACGTGTGGTATACTAAACGGTAAAATGTATTCCTAGTCTTGCCTCTAAGACTGGCTCATGTATTGCATGATGATCATGTTTTCCTGATCATGGGCATGTCTATGCTGGCAATTATGAGGGCACGATGTTGGTAGAACATTTGTGTTGAATCGACCCATTTTGATGTTATGCTATGAGATACATTCATCACAAGTTAATGGTTAATAACACAGAGAAGTTAATGTTTGCATAATTCCTTAGACCATGAGAGTATCGAGTTCCTTCATACTTGCTTCGTGAACTTTGGGGTTTGTTAAACTTCATCCGTAACTGGGTGGCTATTACGGCGGCTTACGGGTTCACGGAAAAGTATGGCAAGTAACAAGATAGCTCAAGATTGGGATTTGCTCCTCCGACGATGGAGAGATATACTCGGGCCCTCTCGGTGTAACGGTATCCATCATCGTTTGGCCAGACACATTGTGATTTGATCACTGGGATGCCGGAACACGGAAACGAGAAAGGAGAACAAAACCGGTAACGAGGTAACTTGCATGGTGGACAAATTGTTGATCCACATGAATGCAATAAATCTCACCTCGGGTGTTTGTGACATATCGCGAAACAAAAGGAATAGCTCACTGCAACAGGAGGTTCACTCGAATATTCATTTGTGTGGTTATAGGGGTCAATATGGGTGTCCACGGCTCCGATGTTGATCATTGATCGGAAGGGGTTCCGGGTCATGTCTATACTTCACCGAACCTATAGGGTCACACGCTTAAGGGTCATCTATCTGCTGAATACTAGACAGGGAGTCTGAGAGAAAATCACCGAAAAAGTTTCGGACACCGGAAAAGTTTCCGACAGCGGAATCGTACCGCAGAGAGAGGTCATCGGATGAGTTTCGATGATACCGAAAAGTTGTTTCGGGATATACCATTAAGTCAAATTGGTTTCGGCAAATGCCTGATAATTCTTGGAGGGTGCCAGAATCATTCTGGAAGCTTTTTGGAATTTTCTGAGATAAAAACCGGAAATGTTCCGGAGCTGCCGGAGCCACTTCAGGTGCGTTTCGCAGATGAAAATCACTAAGACCGGAATTGTTTCGAAACGCGTTGAAAATTATTATGGTGGGTACTGGAAATGTTCTAAGCCCACATAAATATTTTCAGTTCGAACGGACACTGAAAAATGTCGTCGTGAATAGTGAAAGTGCTTTTTGGGATATTTATGTAGAGCCACCTTTTTGGACTTGGTCAAAGTTCTAGAAGGTAGTGGCTTACAAGGGAAGGAACCCCATTGGGGGGGCTAGGGGTGGCCGTCCATGGGTGGTGGAGCTCCTTGGAGCTCCACATGGCATCCCATTTTACCTTAACACCCTCATGTGTGACCTAATGCATGGGGTTTTTTGGTAAAAGTATGGAGGCACACTACCCCTTGGTTTTCCTATAAATAGAGGAGGTGAGGGCTGCCATCTCTTCATCCCTTGCTGTCATACACATGTCATGCATTATCTGGCTTCTTCTCTCCCTCCCACGAAAAGAGTTTCGTAGAGCCGTAAGGCTGTCTGGGTTCCGGCAAGAACTAGTTCTGGACGGCGAAGCCCTGCCGGATAGCTGACACCGTATGTGTGCAACCCCGTAGAGAGATTGTAGTTTATGATCTTTTGCCCAAGGGGCTGTTCGAGTGTCCTCCCGAGGGGTTGTTCGAGTGTCCTCCCGAAGGGCCGTCTGAGTCTCCGTCCGAGTTTCGAGGATCCTCCCGAAGGGCTGTCCGCGACATCGTCCGGGGGACTGTCCGACCGCCTCCCGGAGGGCTGTCCGGAGAGGGAGTACATCCTCGCGGTTGGGAGGTTGTAAATCCTAGCTGCGGGGATCTGCACCGACGATCTACACCGACTCTTCTTCCGCTGCACTTCGAGTCGGTACGAATCAGATCAAACCTTGTATGCAGTCTCCATAGTGGTCCTGGGCGTGCTCGCTATACCGAATTTTTTTTCGTTGCGTTCCCTACAAACAGCCAGGCCAAAGTGTATAGTTCGGCTGCCCGAAGACCCCTTAGTACAGGACTCCCTCACTCCCCCTCCCCTTTTCCAGGCCTCGCGCCTCCTGGCTGCAGAATGGTGTCCGGGGCGGGACGGTCACCGGCGGTACTGTTGGTGCTTGGGTTCTGCCGATCGACTCAAAGCACGTTCCTTTGTTGGTCTTCAGAGTGTTTGGATGCAGGGCGGCGGCCTTGGTAGCGGGAGCTGCGGGCTCGTGGGCGGAGCTCGTGGCTCGGGTGCGGGCGGTTTGCTGTCATGGTCGCGTGGGCGGCATGGGGGGCGGGCTCTCGACGTTCTAGGGTGGTGGTGCAGCCGGCGCTCTCGTGTTGGGCCGTACGCCAGGCAGAGGTGGAGGGTGGTGGCCGGGGTGAAAACCTCGTCTGGCTCTTGCCAGACCAATGGCGGCGGCGTCATGCGTCGTTCCCTTCTTGAAGGCTCCATTGCGGTGGCCCTGCGTCCTTCATGTTACTCTGGGTGAAAACCTCGATTCATTGGATCAGGCGGTGGCGGCTCTACGGTGTCGTTTCTTTCCTGGAAGCACCACTTTGGAGGCCCTGGTTCGTCGAGTGTCGGCTTCGTCCCCTCGCGGTGACTCGTTCACGGCGGAGAGCTCCTTAGATCCTTAGCTATGCTCTACCTGTCTACTAGTTGTCTGCTTTGGAGCTTTTGGAGTAGTGTTGTTGTACGTCAGCTCCCTTGTATCTCCCTTAGATGTGTGTGGTGTCGGATGGTTTGCGGTATATATCTTGATCGTGCTTTATATATAAAGCAGGGCGAAAGCCTTTTCGGTAATTAACCCCGTTCGGAGTATACGAGGTATGTTGAAGTACTAATCATGAATTTTGCAGCCGCTTACACAGGATAATGTTTTTTTATAAAATCCCGGCAGGAAAGGAAAAAAACGTAAGAGACGTTGCCTTTTCTTTTCTTTGAGGACTTCGAATTGGCCTCGTGTTTAGTGTTTGTTGAGCTCGTACCAACCGATTCTGATCAATATAAGACTAGTCACAGTGAGAATAACTTCAGCAGTAACATCGAGTCCAATTCAGCAAATTTGCTTATGTGGCAATGAGTTAATGGGGAGAGAGGTAGTTACAGTAACTTAGCTAGTTAATGTAACATCACATGTTCCAATGCAATATGAGTCTATAACCTAATAAATGAAGCTTTGCATGTTACTACACTTATGTTACTATCCACTATGAAGGTAGTAACATAGTCTAGGGATATTCAGATTTTATTAGTGTATGTTACTCATCATTGTGGCTAGTCTTAAAGGTGGTGCTCGCGTTGAGCAATCCCCGAAAACTCGCCCTTGAGCATTACGTACCGGGGAGAGAAGGCATCAATGGCGACCGCCAGCAGCAACGGGAGCTTCATGTCGTGGATAAGGCGCACCACAGACACCCTCTGCGACCGCGTGTGTGTGGCAGACGAGCGGCCGGCAAGCGTCGCCCCGGGGTTTGTCTTCCTCCTCGACGAGAGCATCCACGGCAAGGCGCAGCTGCTGGCGGAGCTACCTGGAGGAAATCGTCGAGAAGTTTGGCCTCTGGAACACTCCGTCCAAAGAGCTTTGCTGTCGACAGAGGGAGACCTTGCTGGAGCTGAGAGGCCACGTAGAGCGCCTCCAGCTCTTCGAGGAGGAGACAGCGGTGGATGGCGGCCGCCGGACGCTCGTGGACTCGAGCGTCGATCAGACCGTGAAGGACATCATGGCGGGAGAGGAGGCCCCGAACGATGATGGTGTCGAGGAGGATCAACGACCCGGCTTCCAGCTGCCAGCGGGTCCAAATGTGCCCAACGACACGGCGGTAGCCGTGGCAGCTGCCGTTGGTGGTCTTGTCACCCCTTTTCACATGGAGATGTTCGACCTCAAATCGATGGTGGCGGACTTGTCATGTGTGCCAATGGCGAAGCTGAAGATGCAGGCGGAGACCGATGACGAGGTGTTCCTCGTGTGGGAGCCCGGAGACAAAGATGAGCAACCACCACCACCATCCTCCAAAATCCACGCCAATTTCCTCTCCGCGCGACTGAAAGGGCACGATGCGAATCACGGAGGCCGTGTGGACTACCAGTTCTTCTCCCCGCCGATCGACTTCGACATGGAGGAAGAGTCGCCGCTCCAGCCCGGGCGCCACACCGACGCCATCGGGGCATCCTTCGAGCGATCGGCCAACGTCCTCTCCATCAAGGTGACCAACTCCGACGTTACCAGCTTCCCCCTCAGCCTGTACGGCTCTGTCGTCGTGAGAGACGCCCTCGACGATGAGGGGATCTGTCTCTTCCACCGCGAGCAAGACGACCCCCAGCTCATCACCTCGCAGGGCGAGCCATTGTTGCTGACAGGTCCAACCCGTGGCCTCGTGGTTTTTGGCTTCCTCTTCTTCGACTTTGACCTCAAGCTCAAGACGGGTCGTGTCGAGGATGACATAGAGTTCATCCGAGAGATGATGGAGTACAACAGGCAAATGAACCAGCACACCCACATCTCCGACAGTCTCTCGTCGCCGCTCGGCGCCGTCAAGCTGCGCTACACGGCGGTCCAGGGCGCAATCGAGTGCACCGTCGAGATCCAGATCCTCAAGAATTCTACCAAAGACGGAAACCAGAAAAAGGATCGTCCTGTTGTTGACAGACTGTATAGGAAGATCTCGGTACGCGCACGCACAACCAAGATCTCGGAGGAGATGGTGTTGCTCGACAGCAACGCATCTGGCACGGCGATCACAGCCAAGGAGGACGGCATGCTCAAGCTCTCGCGTCACGTCGTGGCCGTGTCGGTAGGAGATTCTTTGGTGATTACAGTTGAGACATGGGATGTTGACCATGGTGACTTGCACACAAAGTCATCCTTGGTCTTCACGCCTCTTCTCTACGGCGAAGGCCGCGCAGTCATTCCCTATGCTGGTTACACGATGCATATTAAGGTTGTCTGGTCGGCTTTAGTCGATCCAAAACATGATCAAGTGGTGTAGTGAAGGCGTGTGTGTGCCTGCTTGATGTTCCACCTTAGTCTCTTGAAGATTGTCATGGGTTTGGTTGTCCGGTGTCTTGGTCGAGGGGTTCTCGCTAGTGTTCATATGTCATGTTTTGTCCCTAATGTTGAGAGCTTGTAGTTGTGGCATGTTGCTAGTGTTTGAGGAGCCGCGTTTGTGGTTGCACGGTTTCATGTTTTGGGAGTAGTCTGCATGTGGTTGTGTTTCTAATGGTTTTCGCCTGTTTTGTCTTCTTATTTAACTGGACAACTCTTTTCTGCTTAATTAATTAATAAGGCAAATCTTTTGTCTTGATTTAAAAAAAGGATCATGACATTTTATATTTATGTTTCCAAACTGCAGTCATTTTTTTGTAGTGCTGGACTAAATTCTGTGATATAGAATGTATATAATGCATACATTGATCAGCAAAATCACCAAACGGTCAAGGTACAAAGAGTAGCAAACCAACCTGTGGTTGAGATGGTTAGGTGGACAGTGGTATCCCCAACCCATCAGGGTTCAAATCCTGGTGCTCGCATTATTCCTGGATTTATTTCAGGACTTCCGGCGTTGCGCTTTCAGTGGGAGGAGATGTTCCCGTCGACGACGAGACGCCTACGGTGGCTTCGTAAATCTCAAGATGATATGCCGGCTCACTCTTTCGGAGTTGCTCATAGGGATAGGGTGTGCGTGTGTGCGTTCATAGGTGCTCTTTTGATCCCGAGCTCACATGCTCTATCACAAACAATAAAATGAAAAAAAACTATTTTTTTTATAAACATTGATGAATTCTTTCACTGCGTGCAAAAGAATTGTGATAAGATGACATTCGTGGAAATGTGGGCAAAAGAAAAAATCGATGCTTCCAAAAATAGTCTTTTCGAAGCATCAATTTTGTTTTTGTGCCTAGTTTCATTTGAATCCTACCAAACCAACCCATAAAATTGTCTCCCCCTGTAGTGCATCACATGCATCGATCTCCCGCTCCTCGATTTTTTGACTACAAAAGTGCTTTCTTTTTTTTCCTTCGCCACTGCCGCCCAGTCGATCAATGTTCAAACATGTTTTTTAGGGACCCCAAAGACCAGCCAACCTTTCAAAAACACTATGAATCCTATCTTGACAGTCTTACATACAGTGCAGGACACCATGAGCACTACACACTCGATCACTCAACAGAAACTGACTGAAACAAGTCATGACGGCATATAAGAATTCGATAAAAAAAAAGGATCATACCATCATGTACACCAAAACGGATTGATCGCCCTTCTCAAACATGATAATCACTTCCAAATTGTAAACAGTGTAAAAACAACCTCACTTTTAAGATTCTAGTACCTAGAAATTAAAGAGCAATGATTATAGCAGAACATAATAGTTAAACTTGACAGACTTTATACACTACTTTAGTTGTAAACTACTTTTCTTCAACAAACAGTTATAAAGTTGCTACGACAAGAGAATATGAGAGGAAGCTGCACCTCACTGAAATCAACTCTGAATGTCATAGGCTCATCAATGCATTTACTTTTGAACTTATTGTACCTTCACAAACAAAGAACAATGACATCACCATATCAAGCTTAAGATGAAACAAAGGAATGATGGCATTGATAAATAATTATTTGAAGGAAATTAGAACTTGCAAGCATACCACAAGTAGTTGTTTATAAATAAACCTTTGTTGTTGGAATTTATTTTTCTCTAGAAGTTGATGGCTTGGGTGCTCAAATGGTGGGAAAGACTTAGGCACTGATCCAATAGGCAAGCTCCCAGTAAGATATCTGTGAGGACATGGGCTCAACTCTGAACTTTTTTGCGTACTGAACAACAATAAATAGTCATTCAAATAACCGCAAAATGAGATAAACTAGGGAACAGTTTATTGAAAGAAACTTCCATCGATTATATATCTAACCTGTGATTTTCTGGAAGGTGGTTGGAAGCACCTTGCTCGCGGAAGGTCTGGACGGGGCACCGGAGTGAGATCCGTTGATCTGGGTGTGTGAACACTGGATGTAGGTAGAAACCATGCATGCTCTTCTTCTTGCTCCCACGACACCACAACAGAGGAAGCAGCAAAAACTCTGCTCTCTTTTATCTTACAGGCAAGAGCTTCTGTAGATCCAAGAGATAGTATCATCCATACTTATTTGCTGAATTTGTGTTCTGATTACTCAAGATTACTGGTTGTCATTGCATCACTTCGCAATCTGCAACACCTGTATATATACGGTCAGCAGTAGCAATACACACTTTATATACACATTATTACGACCCTTTTAAAAATATATATTATTTCTATTTTATAGGTGTTTGGTTGTGGTAGAGAATGGAAGGAAGGAGAAGATAGCCTCGGGCTTGCTCAACCCCTTGATCGTACATCTCAAGGCCACCCGGCCAAGAGCATATCGCCAAGGGAGGGTACACCATCCTGCTTGAGCCAGACCCGGAGGCCGACGCGCCATGGTTCACCAGGGGCAGCATGGAGAGGTTCGTCGCCTGTCGTGTTTACCGGTTGCTGACGGCAGTGGCGGTGTCAGCTCATTTGTGTGGTTTGCTTCTTGGCACATTCATCTGATTTATGATCACGCCGAAGGTTCTGGAGCGGGTGAAGACGATCGAGTCTGAGATACTGCAGCTCGACGATGATATCGCCGACCAGGGCAATGAAAACCTTTCTGCTATTTATCAGGTTGGATAAGAAAACCGAAATGAACCAAAACAACAAAAAGACAACCAGAGTAATTAACCAGTCTACATGACATGCCAAAATTAAAAGCTGTAAAAAGTGGAGGAAGTTTACTTAAATTGAGTATAAGTATGGAATTTCTGCTAAAAGGGGTAAAGCAAGAGAATGCTCTTATCCAACAAGGCCAATTGTGCTAAGACAAGAACATTTCTCTCTACAAGCCAACAGATGGATTCCAATAGAAAAACAGCATTGCCCAAAATTGAGGGTTCTGAACTTCTGAGATGCTACTTGACCAATTTTGTCTTTGGTTTCTCATTACTTTTTGAGATTTTGAGTACTAAAAGCATCTCTAGCAGACCCCTTAAATCGCGAAACTGAAAACGCGATTTTCAGTTCGCGGAAAATGCATTTTAATGGTTGGTTTGAGCTGCGGCCGACCAGACCCCTTAAACTTAGACTGTAAAATCGAATATTCGGGTATATTTTTTCCCACGTCTTCTTCTTCCTCTCGCTCGTGTCCATGGCCAGCTAGCTCGCTCATACGAAGCCCGCGGACAGCGCATAAAGCGGCCAAATACGGTGCCGCTGACGTCCAGGACGGCTCGCACGAAGCGCTCCAGCGTCGCCGTCCCGTTGCTGTTTGAACTGGTCTAGAAGCTAGCTCGTACCAGCGTCGAATCGATCCAGGAGCTAGCTAGCTAGCTAGCCTGCAGGGCAAATAAGCCGCAGGTGGCGGGTCGGGTGCGACCAGCTCGTGTATGGACGCGAGCAGGACGCGTCGGGCGCGCCGGGTCTGCTGCGAGTAGTGTGTGCGTGCGTGCAGGTCCAGCACGGGGCGTGTCCGTGCGGGTGTGCGTTGTGTGCGTGGGTTTAGGGGTAGCTATTGGCTGAGTCGCGTGGCTGATCGAGGGCGTGGCCGTTGGAGCTCGCCGTGGGGCATCCGCGTCGGAGCGCGACGCGGGCACGAGCGGAGCGAGCGGAGCGCGGGCGATCGGGGGCGAGTGCCGAGTGGAGGCGTGGGTCAAGCTCGGTGCGCTGGCTCGCGTATAAAGCCACGTGAGGGGCATTGTAACAGGTGTGGGTTTTTGCTGAGTACGAGCTAAGGGTCGAGGCGTTCGAGCGCCGGGAAGAAACCTTGCCGAGTCCCCGATCCTCCCTCTTCGTTGGTTCGAGCCACGGCAACAGAGAGTGAGCTGAGTGAGAGAGAGAGGAGAGCTAGGGCTAGAGCTAGTCGGCAACAACAATTGGCATCAGAGCCACGTGAAGATCAAGGTGTGCCGGCGATGTCGATTGTTTCATACGTCGTTGGAGCGGACGGCTCGGTGTCGCACCTGGCGCCTGTGCTCATGGGGGAGAACTACACCACCTGGGCCATCAAGGTGGAGGCCGATCTGGACGATGCCAGGCTGTGGGAGGCGATGGTGCCGCCGGAAGACGCGGCGTCGGTAGTGATCGCCAAGAAAGATAAGCCGACGAGGGCTTATCTGCTCCGGGAGCTCGCTGACGATCTGCTGCTGCAGGTGGCTGCGAAGAAGACGGCGGCGGAGATATGGAGCAGCCTCAAGGCCCGGTTCGTTAGGGCGGATCGCGTCAGGGCGGCGCGGCTGGCCACGTTGCGCAGCGAGTTTGAGCTCCTGCGGATGGATGGTGGGGAGTCGCTGGACGCCTTTGCGGGCAAGATCAGCGGCATGGCGGCGCGCTATGCCGGCCTGTGATCGACCCTCGACGACGCGGCGATGGTGAAGAAGCTGCTGGATTGCGTCCCGGATCGCCTCTACGTGGCGGTCGCCGGGATGGAACAGTTCTGCGACCTGTCGACGCTGCTCTTTAAGGACTTGCTTGGGCATTTGAAAGCGTGCGACGAGCGGTTGCGGAGACGCGGGCAGGCGGGCGGCGAGCGCGCGGACGGGCAGCTGATGTACACGGCGGCGCAGTGGCGTGCTCGGGATCGGCGGCAGGGAGGTGCGCGGGACGATGACGACGTGCGCAACAACGCATCGGGCTTTGGCAACAACCGGCTCGGGCGCTGCGATAAGTGTGGCGAGCGCGGCCATTTCAAATGGGAATGCCCGCAGTTGAAGAAGGCGCCGGCGGCGGAGCATGCGATGATGGTGGACGCCGGCGTCGAGGACGGTGGCCTGCTCTGAGTTGCGGCTTAGGAAGGTGAAATGTAGGGCAAATAAGCCGCAGGTGGCGGGTCGGGCGCGACCAGCTCGTGTAGTGCATGCATGCGTGCAGGTCCAGCACGGGACGTGTCCGTGCGGGTGTGCGTTGTGTGCGTGGCTTTAGGGATAGCTGTTGGCCGAGTCGCGTGGCTGATCGAGGGTGTAGCCGTTGGAGCTCGCCGTGGGCACGCGCGTCGGAGCGCGACACGGGCACGAGCGGAGCGAGCGGAGCGCGGGTGATCGGGAACGAGTGGAGGCATGGGTCAAGCCCGGTGCGCTGGCTCGCGTATAAAGCCACGTGAGGAGCATTGTAACAGGTGTGAGTTTTTGCTGAGTACGAGCTCGGGGTTGAGGCGTTCGAGCGCCGGGAAAAAACCTCGCCAAGTCCCTGTTTCTCCTCCTTCTTCCTCCTCCTTCGTCGGTTCGAGCCACGGCAACAGAGAGTGAGCTGAGTGAGAGAGAGAGGAGAGCTAGGGCTAGAGCTAGGCGGCAACAACATAGCCAATCGATCAACCCAGGAGCTTGCTAACTAGCAAGCGTCGCCGTGACCAATCGATCCAGAAGCTAGCTATCTAGCAAGCTCCCTCGTCGTAGCTGTCAAATACGGAGCCGCCGCATCCCGTTTTTCTTCCTCGCGGCATGCATGAAACAGGATCAGCCATGGCCGCAGGCACGCGTTCAATCCCGTTCAATCCTTTTGCAGTGCAAAATTTTGTTGGAGCAGGGAGAAATCGACGGCTTGAGACGGGTGGTACGAAAGGCGTTGCGTGGGGAAAGGCGGCAGAAGGACCCGGTTCGTGGCCTGTATATTGTCCTCGGACCTGTAGAACTAGGGGTCAGAGGCTCGCATTTTCGGTGGCCTGTAAAATATTTACGGTTTCACGAATTTTTATAGGGTATGTTTTGGATACAAAATTGGTCCGGAACTGTAACCTCGCCGGAATTTTACAGGTTTGGTGTTTTTAAGGGGTCTGCTAGAGATGCTCTAACAATGTTGACTGCAGCTATAAGAGCCATCAAAGTGAAATTGTCTAAGCATCATTTCTTGGGACATGGACTTTCTAACCCGAGCACAAATGCACCCGTGTTAACAGTAAAATAAAAAAGTAACAAAATTCAAAAAATACACTTTTTTTGGCAACAAACATTGTTCTATGTTATACATGCGTGTGAATATTCCTAATGATCTGGGCAAAAAAAGTAAAATCAATACTCGAAAAAGATTAGTTTTTAAAGCATTTTGGTGCACAGATTTGTGTTTTTTCAGCTCATTGGAGATGTTTTTCTTCAAGAAAATTTGCAGGTACGTAGAACATTCAACAATGTTTGCTACCAATTTATGTCAGAATTGTTTTACTCTTTTTACTATTTTTTCAAATTTTCTGTTCATGCCAGGTGCATTTGAGCTTAGGGAGTTAATTGCAAAAAACCACCACATTTGAGGCATCGTTTGCGGAAAACCATCAGGTCACTAATCTTTTGCAAAAATCACCGCGGATTCGGTAAACATTTTGCAAATAGCACTGATCAGGTGATTTGGCTCATTTGATCACTTTCTGGCAAGTGGGACCAGATTGTAAGGAGCTGACTTGGCATAACATTTACACCCACACCCTTAGATCTAAAAAGAAAAAGCAATCAACCCCTCCCTCCGTTCGCTGCCTGCAGGACGCCTCCGTGGCCGCTCCGCCCGCTCCGGCGAAGGCATCCTCACTAGAGAAGGGCAGCAGCGGCACCCTCAGCTCGGTGGCGACGGGAGTGCTCAACCCCGCGGCTGCTTGACGCCGTGCAAGCAGCGGCAGCAGCTCGACGCCGCTCCTCCCTGACCCGACGCCGTGCCAGAAGCAGCAGCTCAGAGCAGTTGGGGATGCCGTGTGGGGGCTGGGCGTGGCTCTCTTGGACGGGGGCTCCACGACGACATCCTCCTCCCCCTCGTTGGTGGCCGTGCCGCCGCTCTGCACCGCGCAGAGCCCCATCTCGCAGCCCCCCGTCGCCCAGCGCGCCCACCGCGTCCCCGCTCCTCCGCCCCGACGAGGACAAGGCACCGGTGGCATCCCCTCCCGTCCCCACCAAGACGTCCCAGCTCCATTCCCCCCGCCGTGGCCCCCTCCTCCGCGCACTCGCCGGTGTCGTCTCGTCCCTGCACTCCGCCGCCGCGCCCGCCCCCGCCCCTGCCGCCGACAAGGAAGGAGATGACGACGAAGGCGATTGCAACAAGAAGAAGGGCCAGGCCCCAGCAGGTTAGGGCGGCGCCGATGGGATAGGTGAGGTGGCCGAGGGAGCGGCGGGTAAGGAGAAAGAGGGCGACGCTGTGGCTCGCCGGCGGGGTAGAGGACGCACGGGGTGGCGCCGGAGTGGCGCGGGGGTTGCGCAGCTCGGGTCCTCGCCCGATCCAGACGGGATCGAGGCACGGGGGAGGAGGGTCTGATTGCTTTTTCATTTTACATTTCAGGGGTGTGTCTGTCAAAACTTTGCCAAGTCAGCTCCTTACAATCTGGTCCCACTTGTCAGAAAGTGATCAAATGAGCCAAATCACCTGATCAGTGCTATTTGCAAAATGTTTACCGAATCCACGGTGATTTTTGCAAAAGATTAGTGACCTGGTGGTTTTCCGCAAACGATGTCCCAAATATGGTGGTTTTTTGCAATTCACTCGAGCTTGGGAGAACAAGAGTACTTCCGCATTGTGAACAATTATTCAGCAGAACAGTCGTCGATCCAATTTCCATCTTGTTATACCGATATCCCAAGCAAATCACCGTGGTCATGTGTCCGTGATGGCTAGCTAATGCAAGCACGTATCCTACTTATTTTGCTTCTGCGGGAAGGGCTGACTCGGACTGTTCATTTCCATTTTCAGTGTAGTACTGAACTCGGCTCAGTTGTGCTACCAGTTTGATTGCAGCGTTTTGATGACCGGGCTTCATGGAGCTCGAAATTTTTGAAAAATTCAAAGTTCAAACTTTCTGGTTTATATGTGTGTAAAAATTCAGGATTAAATACCTTGAAATGTCACATGTATGAAAATAAAAGTTCATAGACTTTGAGGATGAATAATATATATAATGTGCTAAAAAGAGAATTTTTTTTGCCCAACCCTCGTTTCAACGTACTTCGTCTTGAAAAATTACGCATGTACATTATGCCTCCATGTATATCTGTACTTCTTTCAGAATTTTTTGAATGTAAAAATATGAATTTTGAATTTTGCAAATGGAGGCCCCATGGAGGTCGGCCTCCAAAAGCAATTTCGGTACCAGTTTGTCTTTTCCAAAGAAAAGCAGGACAGGGAAAATAATGGGCTTTTCCAAAGATACAAGAGGACTAAAACAGTGTATCTTAAGAGGGAGCGCAATAATGGCTCCTGGTTAAACTTGGAGAGGGAGCAAACTCTTGGTGTGTTGATTGAATTGTGAAAGCAACTTCATCCACCAAGGTTCAAATCAGTGAGCTCTTCTTTACACACCTAAGTATACTTCAATAAAAATATTAGCAAGATTTGGGGTACTCATCGATCTTATGCATGTCATGGTGTTTACATGTACACCTATTTTTGAAAAACATAAGAAGGTACCAGACACAATTGTTGACAAACAAACTGACAAGACTATAAACGTAAAACAAATGAGAGCAAATAGATAGCAGTCATAAAGCAAGGTTTGGACATAGATATATGTACGCTAATCTTAATCTTCATCATCATCTTCATATTCGTATTCATATTCATATTCATCATCATCATCATCTGCTTCCTCTTCATCTTTATTGGAGTAGGCACTTAGTGGAAGATATCCGATCATGCAGGGTGTGTATAGAAATGACTCGTTTAACCCTAACGTTGGGCAGTCAGAATTTGGACGGAGATAACCTATGTACTGAACTTTTGAGGTATTCAAATGGTATGCCACTACATCATAATACCCCACCAAGAAGAAGGCGATCTCTTTACAGGGATGAAATCCAATTAGAAAGTTTCCACGAAGATTTGCACACTCATTTGTGTCAAGAATATTATCATCGTCCCAGCTCCAATCAAAACATTGCCCCGCTAGCGTTTTGTTATTTCCATATTTGTCAAGAACATGATTGTTATCTAAGATCCAAGGCCTGCAAATTCCTTTCGGGCTGAGTGAAGATATGTTTGCAAGGTCAATGATATTCTTGAACACCCACTCACCTGACCGCTTGATTCACTCAGGGTCCAAATCCGGATTTGATCATGGATCTTTGCAAAGTACACATCCTCCTCCGATCTTCCGAGATAATGCCTCCTAACTATGCCTTCATTGGCACCTATTGGAGTTCTTATTACTTTATATTTGCCACTAGGCAATGAGAACCTACAAAAATGTCAACAATAATTCGAATGTAAAATATAAGCAATATGGATGCTAGAGTTGGCAATAAAATTTAGTTTCATGCGCTTCTGTCATGATGTTTACCTGGTGACAAATGCACCCCTGTAAAGTAGCACGTGTAATGCTCCATGACAATACACGCCATAGCGCCATCTGCATGTTGACATCATAAACATATACATGAACCACACTCTACCCCGCAAATTTACCGCTCTCGTCATAGCACCACCTTCCCTAACAAAGGACCTCTTCTGCCATTGTTGCGTGCTCGATGAGAAAACGTCTAGCATCAACTCAGGCGGCAGCCATTCGGTCGAGTGTGGTGGATCCTCCATGTCCATGCTCGTGCTCCGTGAAGACCAACTTATCGTGAAGTTTTCCTCGATGAGCTGCTCTGGCAATACTTCTGCCGACTCGCAGTCGCTCATGTCGAACAGCCCTAGATCCTTAGATTGTATCAAGAGCACTGTGTAGTGCGGCGACACGGTAGGATCAAACGCCAGGTACGCGGTGGAGCTTTCTTTGTCAGGCGTCCCCGGGAGGCGCTCCCACCGTTGTGTGGCGGGGTTAACCACGCAGAACACTCTCAGGCCGCCACAGCAGTAGAGTTTGTCACCATCGCCGTAGAGGAGGAGGCCGTTGCAGCGGTCCACGATTACGTTATTGTCCTCAGCATAGCCGGGCAGGAAGTGGAGGTTGCCATAGTCGACGCCGCGGTGCCGCGTGGAGGGGCGGCCGAGGAAGTGCGGGCGCTCGTAGCTCCAGTAGTTGGCGAAGATGCCCTCCACCAAGTCCGGCAGGTGGTGGTTGCGCGGCAGCAGCCGCCGCCCGTCCACTATGGCGAGCCACACCCTGCGCACCCGGCGGCACGCCGCCAGGTCAGTCCGCGCGAGGCGGCCGAGGATGGCCGCGAGCGCGTCGTCCGGCAGCGCCTCCGTGTGGTCCATCGGCTTGTCGCTCGCTGCCGCCTTGTTCTGGACGCCGATCACGGCAGCACGGGGCGTTTTGAGTCGTCGCCTAGGTTTCCGCTCGCGAACCTACCCCCCTGCCGTGCTTTTTGATGTACAACGTTGAAAAATAAATGGAAAACTTTTTTTTGAGAATAATAAATGGAAAACTTGAAAGCTACGGAATCAAATATAAAATTTTCCTGTGGCAAACTTGGCTTGTCGCTTATAAGACGATCCGTGGCCGCACATGTGGGCTAAGTTGCCAGTTATTGGTTCATGTTTTGCTGATCGATTCAGACAAAGTTCACTGTTTGCTTGAATTTATCTTAGTGCAATTCACATAAATTATGTGGCAGTGGGATCGAATGTTGATGTCTATACTCTGTCCATGCATCCACAAGACCCAATCTGCTACAGATGGAGAACCTACTCTCTTTGCTATACATTGTTGACATTGGAATTTTTAGTGCTGGTTCAGGGTTCAATGCTACTTTCAATGCCAGCAAAGAGATTCCGCAACAACGCGCCGTATCATCCAGTTATCAGAAAAAACGAACATTATACTGGCACCCCGCCGGTGAAACTTCAAATCAAACTAATGAAAGGAATCACCTCTTGGTATATCAGTGGAATCATAGAAGGAACTTTGCCCACCCGGGTATTGTGCTAACTTTTACACACAAGTGTCTCAACAAAAAATTAGCAAGGTTTTGAGTACACATGGACCGTAGCCGTATTACATACGTGTTATGGTGTTTGTACGTGTATGTCCCATCTCTGTGATTGCAAAAAGGAAGAGAAAAGTAGGAGCGGATGCAGATTGTGGTCTGCATCGACGACATCTGGAAGACGGAACATGTGCTGGGTTCGTGGTTCGTGGATGGCAGGTATGGTTTCCTTCCGCGACGTCTTAGTCGCGGTGCGGTGCCAGATCTGGAGTTCGATGGCGTGTCCGGGGTGTTGCCCCGGTCTGATTCGTTCAACGGTAAGGGCTTCACTTTTGGTGAGCCACCTTGGAGGTCCGCAAAGCTGCATATCAGCGATGGAGCCGCGTCGAGCTCGGGTGAGGAGGTGATCCATCATTTTTTTCTTCGGTGGCTGCTGTCGTGGTGCCGGAGGCAGGTGATGGGCGTTGGTGTCAAGCTCAGAGATGTTCTGCTATATTTTTAGTTTTGTCATGTCGATCCTTACGTGACTTGTACTTTAATCTTTATGATATGAATGAGACACGTATTACCATGCAAAAAAAAGAAGTAGGCACAACCGTAGTCTGAGGCTGAACAATCGCGCTAAAAAAACAGCAGAATACAAACTATCTGGCGAACAAACTATGAAAATTGTACACGTAAAACGACTGAGAGCAAACAGACAATAGTCTCATGAAGCAAGATTGCGTCACATAACACATGTACGCCAATCTTGTTCTTCATCGTCATCATCTTTCATCGTCAGCATCTTCATATTCCATCTCCAACCTTCATCTTCATATGAGTTTGCATATTCTGGTAGATCTCCAGTCATGCACGGGGTGTACAGAAATGACTCGTCCACCCACATTGTCACACTGTCACACTTTGGACGTAGATGACCTATGTACTGAACTTTTAAGCTATCCAAATGGTAGGCCACCGCATTATAATAGAGGCAAGAGCACTAGAAACCCACAAACTTGCATTGGATGTGATGGTTTTGTCCATAAAGTTGCAAAAGGGGATCAACTCATCCATAAACTTGAAATGCATGGGATGATTTAGTCCACAACAAATCAGGAGCGGACAAATGGCGCCTCGCTGGCAGCTTCGTGGCACAGCCGCCTGGTCCGGTGTTTTTGTGGAAAACCCCTCCACATTTATGGAAATCACACCTGCGGTACATGCCTGCGCTGCCCCTAGGTTACAGAGCGGCGCCGCATGCTGGTCTTGCCCTGCGACGGCTCATCAAACCCGCTTCTTTCCCATGCAGAGATGCTTGTGCATCCAAATTTCCTGCAGAAAAAGAAAGGAAACTGATCCCTTTCATCCCGAAGCACAGCATGCATGCAATGCATGCAAGGGGAGAGCAGCGCATGCATCTTTATTCAGAAAAAAATGGTTACAAGTATTTTTTTTGGAAAGATTAGCTACAAGCACTGCTAGCTAGTCAGGTAGGCAGCCACTATTCACAAATCACAATATGGCTTAGAGCATCTACAGCCGGCGCCCTAAATCCAACCCCATAAATGCCCGTTGACGCGATCGGGCGCGTCCGCGGACAGGGACCGGTCATGTCTTAATATTTTATTCTACAATCGGATACCTCAAACTAGAAATCTCAAATTCATATTATTACATGTAACGTGAAACCTAATCTAAGCAGAGCTCGCTTGGTTCCGATGTGACCATGTCCGGGGCCGGCTGCGCTCCCGAGAGTGTTGGTCCGGTTGCCGGCAATGTAGAGTAGGGCATGGGACACGAGCCGGCTCACGGGAGACAGCGATGCCTTGAGTCCCGTGAGCCGGCGACGCCTTGAGTCCCGTGAGCTTGTGCGGGTTAGTAATTTTAAACTTGATATATTGTCGTCTCCCTACTCTTCCTCGTTGGAGCCTAGAATCTGAACGGTTGTAGTGGACATCAGATCGATGATGGATCCGTCCTGGGACGAATCGGCGATTGCGGCGCCTGGACTGCTGCACCATACGGGTCGCTGGAGAATGCGACTCCGCCTCGCTGATGTCCATCGCCACGCCATGTTTTCGTTCGACAACGCCCATGGTGCGTCTGTGGTCTCGGCGCGCCAAAGAAGGGGTTGCGGGTCCGCCACTGCGTTCGGACGCCAGACGGACCTTCATCGCCTTTGGTGAAGCAGCGACGACACACCTAGTGCCGAATGCCGGATCCATGCGCCATTGGGGCGGACACAATGGATTCCCAACGGAAGGAGTTCGGTCGCTGCCTTGCACATGCCTCCTCCTGAGAGCGGCGGAGCGCAAGCTGGATGGCCATCTCCTCCTCGTGGCCGTATGGGATGAGCTCTGGGTCGGCGGATCTGGAGGTGAAGGACTCGGATCCGCTACCCCCCATGCGGGAGACAGCCGGATATCGCCGAACGTGAGGCCCGTTTAAGATGCCCGCCTGGGTCGAAATTTCGAGACCGGTCACTAACTGGGTGGGCCGCCCGGGCGTATGATGCGGATTTGGGGCGCTGACTGTAGATGCTCTTATGTTGTTAACTTTTGGGTAGAAGATATATGGCATGAAGATTTATACCCACGACATATCAAGTTTAAAATTGATTAGTTGTCAACTGATTACCAGTACTTAGTTGTCAGATTTTACCATGCTTAATTACTAACCCGCACAAAAACAAGCTTTAACTGCTAGATTATAGGATAACAAGTACTTAGTTGTCAAAATTAAACACGTCTAATCACCAGATTATCTGGTACTTAGTTGCCAAAGTTAGACATTTTTTTCCAGAATGTGCACACGCATGTATATCATGAATTGCCAAAATTAAACATGCTTAGTCGCCGGATTATATAGTACTTAGTTGCCAAAAATAAATATACTTGACTGCCTGATTATGTAAGTACTTGCTAGAAAGTTAAACACACTTAGTTGCCAGAGTATGAAAGTACTCCCTCCGTTTTTATTTAGTCTGCATATTAGTTTTGGTCAAAGTCAAGCTTTCTAAACTTTGACAATGTTTATAGACAAAAATATTAACATATACGATAACAAATCAATACGGTTAGTACTTGTTTGCCAATTTTCAGAAAGTTTGGTTTTCAGAATACACGTATTCAGCTGCCAGTTAGAAAAAAACACATTTACTAGATCACATATACTTGTGTGCCAAGTTCCAAAAAATTCCACATTTTCCCGGATTAAAGTACTTAGCTGCCAATTTACCTTTGTAATCCTAGATAACATGCTGCTTGACAGGATCGTGTGGTTGTTGCAAAAAAGAAAAAAAGAACCGCAACTAGTTCCATGCATGGAGAATAATAGCCAAGGGCCGTATCACTAAATAACCAAGGGGCGATCTGGGCATATACCGCGGGCGTGATTTTCATAAATGTGAAAGGGTTGTTCGCAAAAACTCCAGGCCAAGCGGCTATGCAACGAAGCCGCCAACATGGCGCCAGTTGTAAGCTTTTGATTGGCTGTGGACTAAATCATCCCATGCATTTCAAGTTTGTGGATGAGTTGATCATCTTTTGCAACTTTGTGGACTAAACCATCACATCCAATGCAAGTTTGTGGGTCTCTAGTGCTCTTGCCTCATTATAATACTCCACCAAGAAGAAGGCGATATCTTTGCAGGGATGAAATCCAATTAGAAAGTATCCACGACAATCTCCACACTCATTGTTTGTGTTTGTGTCAAGAATATTATCATCATCCCAGCTCCAATCAAAAAGCTGCCCCGCTAGCGTTTTGTTATTTCCATATTTGTCAAGATCCTGATCGTTATCTAAGATCCAAGGCCTGCAAATTCCTTTCGGTCTAATTGCAGATATATTTGCCAATGGCGCAAGGTCAGCACAATTCTTCAACACCCAGTCTAGCTGACCGCTTAATTCACTCAGGGTCCAAATCCGAATTCGCTCACGGATCTCCGCAAAGTACACATCCTCCTCTAATCTTCCGAGATAGTGCCTTCCAACTTTGCCTTCCTTGGCATCTATTGGAGTTCTTATTACATTATATTTGCCAGAAGGCAACGAAAACCTATGAAAATGTCAAGAACAATTTGAATGTAAAATAAGCAATATGAATGCTAGAGTGATAGGAAATTTAATTACATGCACTTTTATCATGATGTTTACCTGGTGACAAATGCACCGCGATAAAACAGCACGTGTACTACTCGATGACAATACACGCCGTAGCGCCATCTGCATGTTGACATCAAAAACATGATCGTGAACCACAATCTGCCCCGCAAATTTACAGCTCTGGTCGTAGCACCGCCTTCCCTAACAAATGGCGTCTCCTGCCATAGTCCCGTGCTTGACGAGAAAACATCTAGTGTCAATTCGGGCGGTGGCCATTCTGTCGACTGTGGTGGCTCCGGCTCCTCCACGCTCGCGCTTCCCGAATGCCTTGAGCTTATCGTCAAGTTCTCCTCAATGAGCTGTTCTGGTGAGACTTCTGCCGACTTGCAGTCGCTCACGTCGAACAATCCTAGATCCTTATGTTGTATCAAGAACACCTTGTAGTGCGGCGACACGGTAGGATCGAACGCGAGATACGGGGCGCACAACTCTTGGTCGCGCGTGGCCGGGAGGCGTGCCCATCGTGGGTTAGCAGGGTTAACCACGCAGAAGGCCCTCATCCTGCCACCGGCGGAGCTACGTGCAGGCAAAAGCGTGCCGTGGCCCGCCCTGCCCAAAAGCAAAAAACTAAATTACTATGACTTGTGACTTGTGAGGCGTCACTAGTGAGCAGCCTGAATGTGTATGAGACTGACTTTTCTGCTTGTTAGCCTCCGTGATGCATGAAGGACTTGCTAGCTTGGCCTAGTAGCATTGAAGTACTGTATGGTTTAAATTTTGATTTTTTTTTTGGTGTGTTCTTCATTAGTTTGGCCCGCCCAACTATTTCTTTGTAGCTCCGCCACTGCATCCTGCCACAGTAGAAGTGGTGGCCGTCGCCGTATAGTATGAGGCCGTTGCAGTGGTCCACGATCCTGTTATGGTCCTCAGCGTAGCCGGGCAGGAAGTGGAGGTTGCCGTGGTCGACGCCGCGGTGCCGCGTGGAGGGGCGGCCGAGAAAGAGCGGGCGCTGGTAGTCGCAGTAGTTGGCGAAGATGCCCTCCACTGAATCCGGCAGGTGGCGCCTCCGGGGCAGCAGCCGCCTCCCGTCGACAACAATGAGCCATGCCCTGCGCACGCGGCGGCACGCCGCCAGGTCCTGCCGTGCGAGGCGGCCAAGGATGGCCACGAGCACGTCATCCGGCAGCGCCTCCGTGTGGTCCATCAACGACGATCACGGCAGCTCGGGTTGTTATGGGTTCCGACCAAGGTTTCCGCTCGATAACCTGTCCCCTGCCGTGCTTTATACTCCCTCCGTTAGGAATTACTCGTCCAAAAAATGAATGTATCCAGATGTATTTTAGTTGTAGATACATTCATTTTTCTCATTTTTGTGATAAGTAATTCCGAACAGAGGGAGTATGCAAGAAGATTTTACGGCCATACATGGTAGGATTTGTGTGTCTGTACTGGTGTCATGTAAAAAGGGGGAAAGTGGAAAACTTGACAGGTACGGAACCAAGTTTTGGTATGGAAAAAAGTTGACCTGTGGCTAACGATCCATGTGCTATGCACGCAAGCTTGAAATTGCTGGTTTCCACGGCAAAGTATTCCTTCTTTTGAATTCAACATATATTTCTGATGGTACACGGTAAAATTTGCAAAAGTGAGCTCACGAATTCCCATGATCAAGTGATTGGCCCTCGGCGAAACAAGCTAAGTATGGTACAAATTGCAGAATAATCCAAAGGGAGTGGGAACAATGTGTTGGTAGGTACCCTACTAGATTGAAGTTACACAGGGAATACCCTACAAGAACATGATACAACTTCAGAAGTAAAACCGAGATGGCAGAAATCCACACCTTATGGAACCACTGTTTTTATCCGCCTGTTCATGCGGATGTGCATCGATCCCAATTGCCGATGGACCGCTCATCCGCACTTCACCGGATAAATAATTAATGAATGAGCCGCTCAAATCATACACCGGCTGTACATGCAATATTCCTCGGAGTTTCTATATTTACATTGTGTTGATATGGCGAGCTGAGATATTCTCGAGAACCAAATTTCCAGTGGTCTTCGTATGTCACGTTTCAAAGAGTTGGCTTCTCATGGTACTGCATATCTCATCTGCCACAGCATCGTTCTCAAGTAGGAACTTCTCGGCTTCCTCCTTGCCAGGCAGGAAGTCGCCGTTGATCCAATACCCAGAACCTTCCTTCACGATAACTCCATGCGTAGAAGCCATCTCCAGAATCTCCGATTCATGGCAGATTCCCTTACCAAACCCAATGTTGAGCGCAGCTTCCTTCAGGGCTGCTGGTACTAATTTGTTCTTGATGATCTGCACTGCTATACTGATGCCAGTAGCCTGAAAAGGCAGAGTTTTCTACTATTAGAGCAATCACATGTACCTGATGGTCTGTTATGATCAAGTTATGCATACTTCGCATGTTTAGAAGAAAAATGTGCATTTGTCTATAGTGCTGTCGACCAAGGGTAACAGAACACCAAATAAGAATCATGAAATCTATCTAATAATACCTCGTCTTTGCTATACTGCAATTTCCTTCTCGAAGTCCTCATTCTGATTGCCGAATAGAACCCTAACGCATTGCCACCACAGGTCACCTCCTTGTAGAGCCCAGAAGATGGATCTGAGCTCCGCTTTGTTCTAACCTACAGATAGAATCAATCAATAGAGTCAAAGAAGCATGGCAGAAGCATCATACTCCCTGTATTAAAATATCTTGGGAGACCTTCGTGTTTTGACTAATATGATAAGAAGAAGAATAAGGATAACAAAACCACATTAAGGTGGCAACGGAACCAGTATGAAATGTCAGATCAGTATCAGCAGAAAGGGATAAAAATATCACTCTGATATAGAGACATGCCAGCATATTTGATACTTTCAGTACCACAATAGCATATCTTTCCAACTGCTCCACAAGCCAGTACTGAGTTTTCAATTTTTCAGATCAAACCCATTTAATTTTGAAGATAAGGTATACAAGAACATAATACAGCATATTCATCTATTTTTGTTAGTACATGGAGAAATGCTCATTTATAATATCAGGAGATTGGTTTTAATAGGTTTCTTGTTCAAACTAAAACAATTACTCATTCAGCAATATCTGACAAATCATGTGGGAACCATGAACAAGGGTCTCAAGGAGCTGAGGTGCTGTTCGACGTAATAACCCAATAACACCAAGAAACACAAGTAAATTCATACCTGATTCACAAAAATAATAAGTGTTTCAGAGCGACTTAATGTGTATTGAATTTTTCGAAGTGCCCGTGTCATTAAACGGGATTGTGCGTCTTTAAATTTCATGTATATTTCACCTTCAAGTTCACATTTGGGAATCAGTGCTGCCACCTGCCATTAATCCATTAAAAGCAAGGAAACAATTATATAACATAGATAAAATACAAAGTACATAAAGTTGGCAACCTAAGCAAAAGGTGACGAATCATTGCATAAATGAAAGATAAGTAACATATCATGCTAAATTTTAGTGCTAATCTTAAATCATGGAGTTAACAGTCCAACTGTCAGATGAACTACCGACACATGCTCTTCTTTTGTACTACTAGGGAATGCACCATCTTCAAAATTCAGTTCATATCATCAATGCTAATGTAAGTAAGCCTCTACCTATACGCTATAACAAAGTGGATAAAATAAGGTAAAGAAAACAGAAAATATCTGAAAATGCCAGAGTGAAGTAACATACACTATCCACAACAACAACATCAATGGATCCACCAACAAGAGTGTTCACTATGCTTAAAGAATTTTCAGCAGAATCAGGTTGAGCTATTAGGAGTTTGTCAATGTCCACACCAACTTCTTCTGCAAATGAAGTGTTGAAAGCATTTTCCGCATCAATATAAGCACAATAGCCTGCAAGTATTCCCAATCACAAACATTGATCAGATACTCTGCTTCACGATAAGATGAAAAAGGTATCAACTACCAAGCACAATGAACCAAACAAAGAGTAAAGATAAATCACACAATAGCTCTGTGAAAGTACTTCACGAGAAGGATTTCAACCAGTTGGATAAAACTTGCTCTTGAGACTTGATGTAGGGAAATCTTACTAGCCAGCATTGTAACAATGTAAAAAAAGACTCCTCAAATAAGAACAGTATTTCAATTAAAACATATTACTCCCTCCGATCCATATTACTTGTCGCTCAAATGGATGTATCTGGACGTATTTCAGTGCTAGATACATCCATTTAAGTGACAAGTAATATGGATTAGAGAGAGTAGCAATTTTTACATATGTTTCTAAGTATACAATTTCCAAACATTCTCTACTAATGCATGTTAAGGAGAACATTAAAAAATAAAAACCGACAAATGTGGAAGCCATTCTTAAAGTTGGAAGACACAATTTCTTCACGCTGAAAGGTTTCGAATAATGCTACATACAGCTGCTCAAGAACATACAAACACATTTATAATGACTTCAGGAGTGCACAAGATTATAACATTACTGTAGCCAAGTAAATATGGTGAAGGATAAAACAGGAGGGTAGACAATTTGATAATTGAATAAAAAAATTGCAGGCACCATAAAAGAAATATCAACCTCCATTCTTTTGGGCTTCCTTGATAACATGGAGTGCAAGTGTTGTCTTCCCAGATGACTCTTTCCCAAATATTTCAACCATTCTACCCTGCCAAACAACTTTAGTCAGTGATTTGTTAAACAGGGCAAGTAAAATAAAATTCGAAATATACTGAAAAAAAAAATCCAAGGAGACAAACATGAAGCTGTGCCTGTATATACTTTTCCAGAAATGCTGAAGATAAACTGTGATTCTTGGGTTCCCAGTCAAAAGGAAGATAGCAATCATCATCAACACGCAACATATGATGTTTACCACGAGTGAATCAAAGGGACTTTGCCACTGAATTAACCAGTTGAACGCATCATACAGTTTAAACTAATGCAGAGGTGTAGGTGTGCATCAAAACTCCCGCAAAATATACAAAATAACATTTGGATTTGTTACTGCAGACAGAAATAGGGACTGCTGTATAGCATAAAGCAACAGCATAGAGAAAGGTTATTTGAATTTTCCTGCGCAACATCAGTGGGCAATGTGCAGTACCAAGTGAGGCATTTATAGGTAATTAAATGATAACAGCACATACGTAGATATGTGAATATTTAGTTTTGAACAATATGGAAAAGCATTATAAACCTTTGGTAAACCTCCAATGCCAAGAGCAAGGTCAAGCTTAAGAGAACCAGTCGAAATGACAGATGCACGCCTTGTCCGGGAGAAGCGCTCCAACCATAGATTAGAATCTCTATCAAAATCACTTGCAAGCTGAGAGACAGCACCATTCAGCGTCGACACTTTCTCAAGAGATTTCACATCATCCAGTGGGGGGTCGCTTTCATAGTCTAACTGCATATCAGCTGAAATTTTGTACAGATTCCTGAGTAGATGCATAACTCATAAGGAAGGCAGTTAATAACTTAATATAGCTGTAGAACACAAAAGAGTACTATGTATATAGCGCTGTAACTTTGGAGAGCATCAGGTGTCTACTAGTAGAATACTGACATACTTTAACCATATGTTTTGTGCAGATAAATCTGGAGCAGATAAATCTGGACAAACATGAGCCGTACCTGTGGTTGACAAGAAACAGCCTTGCGACTGGAACCGACAATATGTATCGCTCCTCCCACCCTAGCAGATCACGGCGAGGAAAAGGCGGCCAGAGTTAACTTGAGAGTTAAAATGAAGCATTATAGGCAGAGTGGCGGTGGGGATGAAGAGGCTGAACCTGAAGGGGTAGGCGGCGGAGGTAAGAGGCGACGGACGGCGTCGAGTAACGGCGGCCCGCGCCGGAGATGAGGGCGGCGGCTCGTCGGAGGAGCGTCGGCGGCGAGGAGAGGACGCCCATGCTGGCGGCGCGGCAGGAGGAAGAGGGAGCGAGGAAGGAAAGCAGGAGGCCAGGAGGAACAAACTGACAAATCTTACAGACCCAAACTAGAAACGTTGGGCTGGGCTGGGCCGGCCCGGATACCGCAAGCCCATTTCAGGGAGCTGCGAGTGAAAAAAAAAAAGAATGGCCCGGCTCACAAAACGAGCACAACATCGAAATAATAGCGCAAAAAACCGCAAAAATGGTCTCTTCAGGTTTCGAACTCGCGCAGTTCCACTAGGTTAAGTGTTTTGCAAACCACTCAAGTTATATGCCATTATGCCATTAGTGATAGCTAATAGCGCCAACTGCATAATAACAATGTCACCGCGCTATTATTATTATTTTTGAATTATTTGACGAAAAAATCCTGAATTTGGAAAAAAAGTCATCAATTTTCAAGAAAAAGTTCACAAACTTGAAAAGAAGTTCACCAATTTTAAAGCAAAGTTTCATCGATTTTAGAAAAAAGTTCATCAAATTTGTAAAAAAAATCATGTATTTTAAAAAACCGAATTGAAAAAAGTTCATCAAATTCGATTTTTGTATCAAATTTGACAAAAAGTTCATCAATTTTGAAAAAAGTTCACAGAAACTGGGAAAAAGTTCTTGGATTTTCAAAAAAATCATCAACTTTTAAAAAGGTTCATTGAATTTGAGAAAAAATTATCGAATTTGAAAATAAGTTCATGGATTTTTTAAAAATTTCATCAGATTTTGAAAAAAATTCACAAATTTTGAAAAGAGTTCACAGATTTGGAAAAGAGTTCGTGGATTTTTTGAACAACATTCGTTGATTTTGAAGAAAAATTCGTCAATTTACAATCACACGTTTCAGAAAATGAAATAAATAGAAAAAGAAAAAGAACAGAAAAACGAAAAAAGAAAAAGAAATGTGAACTGGAAAAAGAACAAAAAGGACCGAAGAAGTTTATATGCATAAGTTTGCGATGGCCCTACTGGTTAGCGAGGTGCGCTATGAACTTAGACGTCTATAGTTTTTATTCGTCGGCACGCACCATCTTTTGCACTCTAAACAGATAAAGGAAAATGCTAAATGGGCCGGCCCATCTCACAGTAGAGAGAGTGTGCTTCAGGCGCCCGTTTGCAAAAATACCTATAATGGGCGCCCGAAGCGCCAAATAGGAACAGCCCTGGCTCATCCGCTGGTAAGTACGTTTGGGTTGGACCGGCCTTGCATTCACGTTCATGGTTTTCCTTTTTCGAGGGCACGTAGCCGAGAGGCTCCTAGTCATCGTATTTTGTGAGAATAAATTACTCTCACTCTTTTGGCGATGCCATGAGATTAGGGAATTTAGTATCACGTTGCCAGGATATGATGAGTTTATGTTGGTGTGTTAAACTTTTTTTGTGTGTGCTTGATTCTTTGTCGAGGTTAATATCTTTCATCAACATCATAGTGAATATATTGTGATCTGAGACTATACTTCTAGGGGATCATTCCCGGTCCAAGTACAATCATCGATCAAGCTTTTCATCTTTTGGATGGGCAACTCACGGCGCTTTAAAAAATCACTATTGATAATGTTTCTGCGGGTGAAAGAGTGATAACATCGTTTCTCCAATGCAAGTGCAGGTTGTTACCAAAGTCTTTGAGGCCCTGCTTAACAATTCATCCGATTAACAAGTTAACTTGTCGATTAATCCCTACTCGTTGGGTCACCGACTAGCCGATAAACTGATAAATTGTGTAATTAATTGATTAGTTGGTCGATTAACTTGTAAATTAGTTTATTAATCCCCTACTCGCCAGCCAACCGAGCAACTAGCATTTAATGATTTCCCCAAGAATGCTTTGAAGTAATTCTTCTAGATTAATACAACGAAGAAGGTGTTTCCAAGAGATTTCATTGTAATTATTAGTCATAGGAGTTAGTTTGTATTTTCTTCGATCTTAGATTCAAATCAGTGTACCTGTAATTGTTATGGGTATGAATAAAATTACATGTGTTTATAAAAAAAAGGTCATATTTGGTGCTCTTTTTAGGGGGGGGGGGGGGCATTTGGCACTCTCTATCATTAAAGGGCAATACGGACGTAGTTGTTTGTACCCAACCTCCTATCGATCGACAAAAACAACCCCACCCTTTTTTTCGAAGGTACATCGCCCAACGGATCTTTACTAGAGAACACCACGTTGACTAGTTTTTTATCCTCAATATATTTTCGTTCTATTCCGGTCTCCTTCCATCGATCCTTTCCAATCCATTCCGATTCAGATTTTTCTTTCTAAACCCATTCACACACTATGGAGATCCGCTGGTTGTGTGGCTGTCATGGGGAGTTAGCCACCACAGCGTCGCACGGGTTTAGGGTTCTCGTTGTTCCCTTGTACTTTTATTCCAGCGGCTCCTCCATGTACTAACCGTTCCAGACCCCCTGAACTGTTGGATGTTGTTGTATTGTTCTTCTCTATCTAATAAAGATCGGCCAATGGCCCTTCGACGACAAACCCATCCACAGAAGATATGCATCTTGAGGGGTTACTTCCCATCCATATATCCCATCCCATTCCTTTATCGACCGTGGCAAAGAGGAGGGAGAGCAAAGCGGAGCACGCTGGCTTGTGAGCCGTCTTGGCCTCGGTGGGAAGGCACCAACAGGAGCACAATAATGGATGGTAGGCCGAAGGTCGTGGCCATCGTGGTCGCGACCGTGAGGGCGCGATGGTGCTTGTGGCAGAGTGTGTTCCTGACCAACTGGATGTATAGGCGGGGGCAACATCATCTATTGGACGTAGTCGCATGAGGCCTTCATGTCCACAGTACAAGCCAACGACTCCATGAACCTTGACTCGAGCGTCTCCGTCTCTGTGGTCTCTAAGAGCATCGCCAACTAGGGCCAAACCCGTTGTCGATGGGAAGCGCGTGCATTGGGGCAGGCAGGGCGCCAATAATGGCAGGGACCGCCCGTGACAAGTACGATAACTACTCCTCCATTGCAATCCTGGTTATAGTATTCATAAGATGACATCATCTGCGAATTGCAAAGTTGAATAGTTACTAGTAGAACACCCGTGCGTTGCTACGGGCTATAATGCATACTTTAAATCGCAGATCTATCATACACTTCAGCAATTTCATTGATCAATTAGTGGATAATTATTTGATATCACAATGCTGCAATTTCTTCTATATGAGATGGTCCAAATGAAGAGAGAACAAAGTCTCCATCTTGACCGTAGGGCATGAAGTTCAATGGGGAAGGGTCATGTTTCTTCATTGGAATACAATAACACTAAGGTCTAATTTGATATTGGGAAGTAGACACATGTATTAAGCTAAAGAAAAGCAATCTTATTTCTCATTTGTGATAAAGTTTTTTTGAATTAACTGTTCACATTACATCAATCCACAAAGCAAGGTAAATAAATTAAACAACAATCTTCCACGACACACCATGTCCTGTCATGAAGTGAATTCATCAAATGAAGTAAATAGCTACATAGAGATTGCAGCTTTTGTTACAAAGTCTCTTGCATATCTTGGCAATTTGAGAACGTCATATTACTCTTTGATAGTTATTGATCATACTACCTGCATATATTAGAGAGTCTGAATCTGAGTTAACGAACAGAGGAATGCCTCTGTATCACCGTAAAGTCTTTGCAATTGGCACATTCGTATTCGAGTAATATTGTCGCTCTCTCTCCCTAGAGTCCTCCAATCGTATGTGTTCCAATACATAAGAATTCCTTGTTCTTGGAGAGGGGGAATTGAAATGGTTTCCTTTCATACAGTTAGTTCAATGCTTGTGCATTGTCACGTACAAAATAATAATATACACACTGAATGCATAAACTGTTGGTTGCATATATGAACATAATGCATGTCAAATGTCGTGTGTATAAAAATGATAGCCCATAAGATTTTCTTTTTGAAATCCACCTCGTGATGCGTAGTCTATCTAGTAAAATGCCCGTGCGTTGCCACGGGCCTTTAATTTTGTTCTGATTGTGTGTGTATATGTATTGTTGTATAAAACTCGATGATTTTTTTGTCTCTTTCAACGACATCTCCTCGACATTCTTATTAATGGATTTCTTCTCATACTCTGCAAAAATAGAAATATATAGAAATACACTATCTGTATTATCATGTGCAAGAAATATATAAAGAAGAAGAATTATTTGTATGCATCTCTTCTCATTTTGTAAAACTCGACGAGTTTTTAGTCCAGTATATTATGAAGCTTTGTCAATCAACATTTTCAAAGCAGCATCTGAAGATCTAAAGTGAACATATAAACACATATACTTCAGCATGCAGTGCATCACTCAAGAGAGTTTATATGTCCAGCCGCCGCAAACAAAGTCGTTGGAGTGCCATCCCTACATATAATCTCAGACCCCCTGCCCTGGTGTCCTCAATAAAGGACGCATCAATGCTTATCTTCACAAACTCTTGTGACGGTTTCACCCAACTTCTACATATGTAGTAGTAGCAGCAGCTTCTTTGGGTTTCAGGAACTCAAGTCACTCATCCACATGTCGCCTGACATTGACCTAAAATTCTTGCACCGTCGTTTTCCATGGTTCACCTTGTTACGTTCATGCCACCAGCACCATAATTGAGCAAATAGTGAGCAACTTATCCTTCTCCACAACCTCAGAATTTTTCTCATGATGTCATCCGCTGAATTACACTCTGTTAGCTCAGTGGCGGCACCAGGAATTTCTTCCTTAGTATTCATTTGTGCAATTTTATAGCAATATAACAACAAATATACAACAAGCTAGCAGAAGTATACCAATGGATTAGCAATTCTTTGGTATCCCATGGAAGTCCAGGGAAGACACCTGGCGCCGCCACTGTGTTAGCTTGTTCCAGATTTCCTCCAGCAGCAAGGCATACCATTGCTCTTCACTTGTTTGCAATTTAGAAAGAGATGCGACCCATCTTCGAACAATATGTAACAGACAGCATATCAAACGATTTGCCAACAAATTTTTAAATCAGAACATAGCGAATTGTTCAAGCTACAAAAACAGTGCATGTGATTCCCTAGCAATTTCGTTCACTACTCCAAATTACAAAATGAAGAATTCCTACATGACAAATGGTAACAGAAAAAGATCAGTGAAGATCAGCACTTAACAACATGCACTCATTACATAGTTGTCAGGGTACACTATCAAACGGGTACAACTGTGAATTACCCAACATACCTGGGAAGCTACAATTCAGGAACTAAACCGACCATTCAGACATGAGCGGGGACAAAACTAAACAACTCACCGGAGAAATCTATACAACTCACCAGGGTCCCTGTATCATTTATATGCAAATAACATATGACAATCTAGTGCACGTCACGACCGTCGCCACCTGAGGCATCCCCTTCCTCCGCCGTGCGAGTTTTCGCCCGTGCGTCTCCCCTCGCCTCCCTCTTCCCCTCCACAACCGCCACCTCGCCGCCGCACGATGGCCACGTGATCATCGTCAACTTCATGGGCGGTAGAGGCAACGACCTGCCTCCTGTTCCAGAATCACGACGAATCCAAGGGAGTGTTTGGCTCTGTTGTCCAGTCCCGCAGCTGTGCGTCGCGAGCACCGTCATCGTCTCAGTCTCGGGCATCCCCTTCCTCCACCATGTGGGTCCACAACATGGTCATCATCGTCTTTGGAAAGCATCATAGAAGAATTAAATTCAGAGGAGTTGAGTTCATACTGTTCTGGTAAGTTCACAGCCCATCTCCATAGTTAGTGTACTCAGATATAAAGGAATTATTTCAGTTGGAAGCAGAAATCCAATAACATCAGAATCGTCAACCTATAAAATTAAAAAAGAAAGCAAAGTAAATATTCCTATGATCCACCAGGATAACCTCTAAAAGACCATCATTTTCGGCTAGGTAGAAGAGTACCTTAGAGGCTCATATCAAACTTCTCCGCCACCTAAAGAGTTCTCTCGATCCCATGGTCACCATCAGAAAGAATCTTGACTTGAGTATTGATAAAGTAACACTAACTACTAACCAAAAAAGGGTCTCATAATTTGCACTCATTTTAGTTTCCGCTGACAATCGAAATTCTATGGGCTTGGTAAAAATTGTTCCTTTTGTGTCCCTCGACGGCATAGCTATTGCACCTGCCTGGTTTGCAAGATGTTTCGGAGCATCACCTCTGTCTGTCCATGTAGTCCTTTTGTGACCACGGCGGCAGCAAATGCTGTAGAAAACTGTCCTCTTACTCAAACCTTCCTAAGGGGCTTTGTCCCTGCTGGTCAATGGCCAGTCAATCTCTTTCCTTGTAGCTGGCAGCCTGGCGCTGATGGTTATGCTAACCTGTTGCCTGGTATATTACTGAAACATTGTCACCACTACCAGAATTTGCCGGATGCTCTTGAGTTTTGCGATCTACACATACTATGTATTCTCAACAGCTTGATAACTACTCCATTTTCAGCAAGCCGGTCTTCCAAACCAAGCCCATCTCTCACCTTGGCAAAAGGTTTCATGTCCACCAAATTTGCCTTCAACAAATAAACCAGACAATCGTACACATGAAAATTTGCGTCCCCAAGCCGAACAAGCTCTATGCACATTCTGAAGTGCATGTAGGAGAAGGGATTATATGCCAATGGTTCCTATGTTGTGAGCATCCTTTGTCCACCTCTTCATTATATTCTTCATACGGATTTGCTTCACGTGTATGAAGTCGAGCACCTGCCATTATTTATCAGTAAAGTAAGTTCACTCTCTCACACAAACTGATATATTCTGCTGCATACACATAAACAGCGAGCAAAACGCACGAGATCATACCTTCAGGACACGACTTGTGTTTCTCAATCTCTTCAACTTTGATATGCTCCACACTCATACAAGATCCATTTTTCGTCAAACATGGCCCTTGTGTATGTCTTGATCGCATGCCATTCAAGTGGCCAGGTTAGCTCTCATTAGTGGCCTTCCCTGTAACAGTTAGATGCAAATCATTTAGTAAAACTCAATAGTTCTACTAATAAAAATGACATCCACACGCAACCGAAACTATGTATTTCTTTTTATTTCTTTCATAAAAAATCAGCGTACAATTCTTGTCATCTCCTCGAGATAGTTCTCCTCAGACTCACTATCAAACTGCAGTCTCATGTACTTCTTAACCTCTGTGCTTTGATCTAAGCAATTTATTAGAGCAGGGTACTCACATCGGCAAGATCGTGTGTTCTACACACCTGCTTCACCCTGCATGTTGTCAACATGGGAAAAAATGCTTCTCAGAACTCAACTCACACATACCCACACACTGTCCAAAAACTGAAATATGTCGCAATGAAATAAAACTCACTACATATCGACACACTATTTCGTAATTAAATTTTGTCCTCTCAACAATTGACCTGCTTTTCCAATATCTGATCCCAAAACCTTTCTCCCAAGAGAATAGGTTGTAAAAACCACACGTCTCTCTCATAAAGAGTCAAAACTTGTCCCCAGCACCGGTACAATCACATTATGTATTGGATAGTCAGCGAATCCCCTTATCGCTTTATCAAGAGTTTTCGCCCGAGAAGGGCATGGTGCCGCTGATGCAATCCTTACTCTGCACAAATGTTTCCTACTTCTCAGCTGAAATCAACATAAAAGACCATGTCCAATTAAATCGACATACATGCATTTCTAAACTTTATATAATTCATCGGGCGTCACATTGCTAAATTGCAATTATTCCATGGTAGAAATAGTTGCCTCGACTAAATATCTATCAAAAAACTTCCCAACAGTGAGACTGTCATTAGTAGTACTATTGTATTTCTATTAGTTACCTTATATTGGATTCAATCAAAAGATTATTATCCTTAGAACAAGCTCAGCATACAGACGCAAATCTATCTGTAGACTGCTAGTACACTCAATACCGATATCACGTACTGAATCACTGATGACGTGTACCAAGTGAATTAAAATTAGTAAGTTTTACGGGTTACTTTTAAACCAGTCCAGCCCGGCTGCCTGGGGTTCATCTTCCCAGTCAATAGCTCGGAGACCTGGGGTGAGATCTCCCTTCCTCTGTACACCCTGGTTTCTTCCTTGCAGAACTGTGCATCTATGTTCACGGCCGCTTCCGGCGCTTGTTCCAGTTCTCCTATTACTGTCGTCCACCTCTTCAAGCCCAGAGAATAGAACAGAGAAATAGTTAGTAGAAATCACACTAAGGATAATAACAACAAAGATTAACTAACCTGCAGATAGGCCACAGCGCCTACGCCTCCCGTGCACCTCCTCCTTCCTGCTCGCCCCACCAGGGAGGATGCCACACGCGCGCCGCCGTTGCCGTGTGACTCAGCCGCCAGCCAGCCTCCACAAGGGTCGTCGCATCGCTGAGCCCATCCCCGGTCCCTTCCTCCTCCCTCCCATCTCTCCTCTGATTCCTAGCCGCATCTTTGATGCAGGACGCGGCTGCTGCTGGATCCACTCCGTGCGCGAGCGCCTCAAACCGCCCCTGTCCAGATCGTCGTCGGCCCTATGTAGCCCGACTGGGGATCGCCACCTGCTCCGCCCACATCGACTGATCTGCATCGCGGAGTGGAGGGACAGCGTTAGCAGGAGGAAGGGGAAAAGAATGGCGTGCAATTGCGGTTAGGGGAGGGAAGATCAGCGGTGGCGGTTAGGGGAGGGGAGATCAGCGGCGGCGGCTAGGGTTATCGGGAAGGAGACATGTGTCTGCGTAGGTTGAGGCGAGACCGAGGGAGAGGGAGGAGTTGGATCGAGCGATGCGGTGGGGGGAAACCAACAGGGAGCACCGGATGAAAAAAATCTACCGAAAAAAACCCACGAAAAAAAACCGAACAAAAATGGTGGGACGAAAATTGACCGGCGAAGACTACCAACTGCTCCATTAAAAATAGAGATATTGCACGTAGGTCACAAACTTGAAGCGCATGCTGTGCTTTGGTGCTTGAACTTAAAAAGGATTGCGCTGCCGTCTCAAACATGGCACGCGTGTGATGACATGGTCACCACCCAATCACATCGCACTCGCCGGCAACCATACCAGATGTGTTTATCAAGCTGGCGGCGATCTAAACATGGTTGCAATCTTGCTTAGGCCCCCGTCGTTTACTTTTACCCTCATAAACTCATAAGGAAACCTGCACTACACTATCGTCTTTGCATTTTTGTCATTCGAACCCGTTTAGTCCGGAATAGTAACCGGCGGTCCCTGCTGGCTGCTGCCTAGCTAAAATTTAGTGCGTTGTCGCGCGTTCTTTCAAAGCTCGACTTGCTCAACTCGGCTCCTCGGCGACTTGCCTGATCCCCTACGATGTCATCAAGCTCGATGACGTGGCTGGCCAGCCCTCGATAGGTAAAGACACCACTCATGGGGTTAAGTCAGATAAATCGGAGAAGACCGACCTAAAAGCAAAAAAGAATAAAAAAAATAAAGCAAAAAACAAAAAAAATAAAAAATGCAAAAAAAAAATGTCACCTACTGGGCCACCACGGTCTGAATACGACTAAAAACCCAATCATTAGACAGGATTCAGGTCCGCAGAAGGCCCAGTAGACCCACAAGCAGCATAGTGTGTGATTAGGCCCAGTAAGTCTGCATTTGAGAGGAGCTCGAGAGGGCAGCCGCAGTGGGGCTTATAAACCACTCCGAGCTCCTCTCAACTAGTGAGGTGGGACTAAACATTTGGCCGCGGAGCAGCACAAGGCCTTTGGTCCCGGTTGGTGTCACCAATCGGGACCAATGCCCCCCTTTAATCCCGGTTGGTGCCACCAACCGAAACCAAAGGTCCCTGCTTCCCGCCCTTTCTTTTCAGCAGCCCTAAAGGCGGGAAGCAAGGACCTTTGGTCCCGGTTGGTTGCACCAACCGGGACTAAAGGGGGGCATTGGTTCCGATTGGTGCCACCAACCGAGACCAATGATCTTGGTATATAAGCAAAACTTATCCAGATTTTCAGTTTTCATCTCATTT
>NC_041385.1:801256322-801267650 GCF_002162155.2 Triticum dicoccoides
CCTTCCCCGCGCCGCCGCTGCCCCGACGCCGTCGCCCCGTGCCCGTCGTCGCCGCCGTCTGCCCCGTGCCGCCCCTGCCCCAACGTCGTCGCCCTGCCTCATCGTCGCCCTACCTCGTCGACGCGCACCGTCCTCGCTGTGAGCGCCGCCGGCCGTTTTTTGTATGCTTTTTTTGTTGTATGTATTTTGATGTATGCTTTTTTTGTTCATATGATGTATGTTTTTTTTCATATATATAGATGATGTCTGTTTTTTTGTTAGGTTAGTATAGATTTTAGGTTAGTGGAGAGGAAGAAGAAAAATAAGGAAAAATAAGAAAAGAGGAAGAAGGAAGAAGGAAGAAGAAGAAAAAGAAGGAGAGGAAAAAGGAAAATAAGAAGAGGAAGAAGGAGAAGAAGAAGGGAAGAAGCGGAGTGGAAGAAGAGGAGAAAGAAAATAAGAAGAGGAAGAAGAAGAAAAAATAGAGGAGAAGAAAAAAAATGAAATAGAAAATTTTCTATTTTTTTCTTCTTCTCCTCTATTCCTTCTTCTTCTCCTCTTTTTTTCTTCTATTTTTTTTCTTCTTCTCCTCTATTTTTTCTTCTTCCTCCTCTTCTTATCTTTTATTGGGAACGAGGGTGTCGGGAACTAGGGTGTCAAAAACTAGGGTAGAGGGTCGAGGGTCACCGAGGGTCGTCGAAGGTCGAGGGTCGTCGAGGGTCGAGGGTCGCCGAGGGTCGTCGAGGGTCATCAAGGGGTCGTCGAGGGTCGAGGGTCGTCGAGGGTCGAGGGTCAAGGGTCGTCGAGGGATCGAGGATCGAGGGTCAAGGATCTCCGTTTAACAAGAATGCCCCCATTATGGATGTGCACAAGTTGATCCATTTTTTCTGATCTCATCCATGGCTACATCATTTGCTGGAAGTAACAGGTGTATGACGCTACAAAGCTCTTCAGAGTTGTTTTGGAACGGAGTTTCGGATAGGATGATTCGCTTTTTGGCACGGATTTCAGCAAAGTCCTTCCAAATAGAGATATTCGAAAGGCTCTTGCTGAACTTTGTACCAAAAAGCGAATTATCCTATCCGGGACTCCGTTCCAAAACAATTTTGGAGAGCTTCGTACTGTTATGCGCCTGTTACTTTCGGCAAATGATGACACAATGGTTTTCTTGAGATCTGGAAAAATATGGACCATTTTCTGCACATCCAGAATGGCGCCATCTTGTTAAATCCCTTAAAGGTTAAGAGAATCTGAGCGGTCGAGGATTAGAACTAGCTAGGGTAGGGGGTCAAGGGTCGCCGAAGGGTGAGGGTCGAGGGTCGAGGATCGCCGAGGTGTCGACAGGGGGACGTCGATCAACCCCCTCTCGCTCGACCAACTCTCGAGGACACCCAAACCATAGAAAAAAATATTGTCGATCTCGTACCCCCTCCCGCCCCTATCCGACAAACTCTCTTGAGATTTATAAGAGATTTATCAAGAATGCCCCCATTATGGATGTGCATAATTAAGTTGATCCCTATTTTTTCCTGATTTCATCTACCATTCTATATGTGCACGTTCTCTTGTGTCAAAGTATTGAATCCTTTGACACTAGACAACGTGACATATTGAAGGGTAGATGAGATCAGGAAAAAATAGGGACCATTTTTTTCTGCACATCCAGAATGGCACCATCTTGTTAAATCCCTTAAAGGTTAAGAGAATCCGAGCAGTCGAGGTTCGGAACTAGCTAGGGTAGGGGGTCAAGGGTCGCCGAGGGGATGAGGGTCGAGGGTCATCGTCGAGGGGTCGAGGATCGAGGATCGCCGAGGGGTCTATGTTTGCCGCTATTAATATATCCATCTCTCATGTTTGTATATTAATTGCAATGTTGTAATATTTGCAGAAACTATGGATCAACAAAGAGACTTCGAACAAGAAGAGATATTGAGAGACATAATCCACGACGGAGGTGATGTCTTGTCGATATTTCTCAACAAAACCGATGGTCTGGAAGGAGAGGAAGCAGGCTGCGGTGATCAAACAATGGAGGAGGAAAGTCATGATCATGATGGTGGCTCCGGCGACCGTGATGACGGCTCCGGTGACCGAACGGAGTCGGAATCAGCTGTTATATATATATATAAAATATATTAAGCCTGTGCTGACTAGCTAATTGATGCATTAATTGTTTAAGTATGTACATATATTAACTCTTCTTTCTTCTTTTATAGCCCTACGGAGAGCAAAACTTCGTTAACGAGACGAGGCCCAGAGAAAAAGTTGCAACAGGATGAAAGATTCACGATCATAGAACTCGTGCGCGATGGCCAACCGATTCAACCCCTCCGGACCAAGGAAGCATTTTATGCTCAGTGCAGGGTTCTTGTTAGGGACATGATCCCGATCAGCATCCACCAATGGTATAAGTCTAAGAAGGAAGACCCGCAAGTTTCTTTTGTAGAAGATAGACATAAAGATGATCTTTGGACCGCGCTGAAGGAAAATTTCACCCTACCGGCAGAGGAGGATCCGGATAAGCCAGTTATAGAGCCATTGGTCATGGCTCATGCTCTCAAGAAGATGGCAGATCTATTCAGGAGGTGGAAGAATGAGTTGGAATCAATGTATGTCGACAAAAACAAGATTCCACGATTCACCGGCCGATTTGAGAAGATAAGAGATCACTGGCCCGCATTTGTGGCCCACAAGACATCGGAGAAGAGTAAGAAGATGTCAGCGATTAACAAGATAAATGCTGCAAAGAAGGAGCATCACCATCGCACAGGGTCAGGTGGCTACCTCAAAGCCCGACCGTTGTGGGACAAGGCTAAGCAGTACCTGATTGCTAAAGGGGTCAAACCAGAGACATTGCACTGGCCAGAACGTTCAAGGACTTGGTTCTTCGGGGTTGGGGGAACTTTGGACCCTGAAACAGGGAAGTGCTGTTGGACGGACGAGCAACTTGCAACACCCATCACGAAGCTTCACGAAGCAATCAAGGCAACGTAGGAAGGGACGTTCATTCCCGACAGAGAGAACGACGAGCTCACAAAGGCCCTTAGGAATCCTGAGCACCCTGGACGAACACGAGGCACGCCAGGCTCCGTTGCATGGAAGATTGGGTTTCCCAACGTAGGCGGTTACAAACCCAAGAGGGGAGGAGGAAAGTGGAGATGAGCGAACTGCAGAAGCTTCAGGCAAGCGTACAAAAGCTAGAGGAACGACAAGCTATTGAGAACCAGGGCACTCCGCCTCAGCCTCCTGCGTGTCAGCTGGGCACTCCACCTCCTCTGCCTCCTCCTCCTCCTCCGGCGAGTGATCAGGGCACTCCGCCTCCTGCTCCGGCACGTGAGGGCGGCAGTACTCCGCCTCCTTCTCCGCCTGCTCCGGTGCGTCCGAGCAGCCCACCTCCTCCTTCGCCGCCTCGTAAGCAACAGCGACGGCGGAACACAGACGCCGTTGCTCCGGCTGCTCCAGCGCGTCGTAGCAGTCCGCCTCCTTCTTCTCCGCCTCGTAAGCAATGAAAGAAGACAGCCGCAGCCACTCCAGCTGCACCGGCGTCTAGCAGTACAGCCAAAGGCGGGAGGCAATACAGATTCGGTCCATCGTCTCTCAAGCCTCTAGAGAAGTTACCATACGAGAGGAGCGAGGAGGAAACCCAGAAGATCTGTGAAGGCCAAGTGAGGGACTTCTTTGAATTGGTAAAAGGTAAGAAACATCCACCTTCGGAGGAGAAGATATATCCGGTGAAAGCGAAGCGCACTTTGGATGCCCTGAAGAGACCATCACCGCCTCTGCCACAAACCAACTATGACCGCGTTATTGAAAGGACATATAAGGAAGCGGAGAGGTCAGGAAGTACTTGCACTGATCAAAGGTTAGCAGAACGAAGAAGTGGGAAAAAAATTCTCCGGCTCGGCGAACAAGTGAAGCAATTGTGCCCCCAGCTCAAGGTGTCTAGCGATATCGTCGCTAATCTTCCGGGGATGCTGCCCGGTACCAATCCTGGAGATTACATGCCCGACGATGCACTTTTTGATACAATGGAGGTGGACACATTCAAATTCTGGCACGGGAAGCCTCTCGTCAAACCTGGTACTCCTCTAACAACGATGATGCGAAGATTCCATGATTGGTACATGTACATCTGCAGGAAGACTGGACGAATACTTTGACGCCAAGAGTTAAAGAGGAGCACGACCTCATTGGAATTGATCTGTTGTCTGTTCCATATGAGGAGTTCTTCCAGTTTTTCAATCAAAAGGCCCTCGATAAAACAATCATCACTTACTACTGTCTGTAAGTACTACTTCTGTAATTAAGTCTCTATATATAGCTCAACTCTTTCATTGCATGTATATATAATTATCCTCACTATATTATGCAGATTGAAGATCGCCAAATTGAAGAAAATACAAATCGGTGATATTGGGTTCATTAACACAAATATCATGGATGAATGCAATGTTAAACATGATGTCAAAGAAACCGAGGCCAACTTGCTACGATCGTTACTTCAAAATCAAAACAAAGATACAATATTGTTTCCTTACGAATTCAGGTGAGTGTTACTGTCTTGTGCATATTCGGTTTCCCTTATTACTTAAGGTTATAGTAATATAATTGATGAGTTATGCATGCGTGCGCAGCTTCCACTTTATTCTGCTAGAGATTAAGCTTGAGCAGGGACTAGTAACCGTCATAGACTCGAAACGAAAAAATTCCGTGGAGTATGCGACCATGACTAAAATGCTCGAGAAGTAAGTTCAATCGATCATTATCGCGCCATATCGGCAACTTTGTTCATTTCCTGATATCAAGTAATTGTTTTCTTTGTCTGGCAGAGTTTGGAAAAAGTTCACGGCAGAAACTCCGGGACTGCTGGCGGAGCTGCAATTTAACCACCCAAAAGTAAGTACTACTAGCTAGTTCCGCGCATCTCCCATTGATTATAGCTAGTTTCATCAATACCATTTATCATGCTTGTTTATCAGTTTGATTGACCTCTATTTCTTGTAAAGTGGTTGTGGCAGGAACCCAGGAATAATTACTGTGGATACTACATTTGCGAGTTCATCCGCCACACGACTTGTGAGCGGGGCTACTCTAAAAAACAATATGAAGTGCGTAAGCAATAATACTCATAATTTTATTTTATTGCCATCATTTGTGTTGAGTTTCATTTATATATATGTATTGACCACCTTCTTCAAATTAGATGTGGCAGATGCGGGATGAACTCCTACCACAAGATCACATACGTGCAATTCAAGAGGAATTGGCGGGATTCTTTCTTGACCACGTCATTGACAAAGACGGAGAATACCATGTGGAACTTGAGTTCAAATGTTAGGGGATTGTAAGCGATCTTATATATATGTAGCCAGTAGCGTCAGATAGATATACAAAAACTTGTTGTTCTCGGAGAAGGATAGGTCGACCACTTCTCTCTGTATATGCTCATGACGATCTTCTGTACTTAATGGTTTCCTTCATTTTCTTACTAGCTAGCTAGCGTGTCGAGTGCTCTCTATACGTATAGTACGTAGCGTCGACCAAGCACGAAGATAAGAGGACACTTCTCTCTATTAGCTAGCTAACACAATATATGAAACCCCTAAATTAACCCTACAAAACCCCCAAAACCCCCCTACATACCCCCCTTCAAAAAAAACAAAAACCCCAGCCCCTGAACTGCTGACGCGTGGATGCCTTTTGGGCCCGTTGGTGCCACCAACGAGGACAAAAGGCCTTCTTTCCTGGGCAAGCCGCAACGGCCACGTGGAGCCCCATCTATCCCGGTTCATGGGTGAACCGGGACTAAATGTGTTGGGCTTTAGTACCGACACTTTAGTCCCAGTTCGGCAACCAGGACAAATGGGCCTTATGAACCGGGACAAATGAGGCTTTTTCTACTAGTGCCTCCTCCTCCGCTGCTGGAAGGAGAGGAAGATCTAGCAGAGCGTCGCCCATGACGATGGCTAGATCTCTGATGGACGCGAGCCATGGCGTCATCTAGGGTTTCGGCTCCAACTCCGATGGCCACTGGTGAGTTGCTGCATCTACTACTCTCTATCTCTCTCTTCCACTTCTAATCCTTGTCTCTTTTTTTGTAGCAGCAGCAAAGGAGAGGTGTGGAGAAGAGTTGGATGGGGAAGCACCATCTCCATGGACGACATCATCCCCTCCAGGATCAGCATCGACCATGGATGAAGAGGACGATGACACCTAGCAGCAGCAGCCATGGCTGGAATTTTTTTTATTTCCTAATTAGTTAGCAGTAGCGAGGGTCCAGAACCACGCTACTACTAGTTAGTAGTAACGCGGGTGGTATCCACGCTACTACTAACGGACGTAGTAGTAGCGCGGGTGGCACCCGCGCTACTACTACCTGTTAGCTGTAGCGTCGTATCAGTAGCGCGGGCGCCCGTGCTACTGATATACCTAAAACCCGCGCTACTGCTAGTCATTTCCCTAGTAGTGTTCTCCTCAACCTGCCTCCTGGGTCTTGAATCTTATAGCTCGTCACGACCCAAATGGCCGGGTCGTTTCTAAGCCGCCACATGACTCCCGGGTCAGATCTCAGGCCGGGTCGTACTGTGGGGTTATATGCCCAACATTAACCCCTAGTTTAATTTGAAGCTATCCAATTTAAACTTCATCCTGGCAAATGAAAACAAATAAAATAGAAAATGGCCCAAAGTAAATTCGGGGTCATGTTTGTCAAGTCGGAAATTCTTCTCGCCCCTTCAGCTTTGTCCTTAACCCGGTCATGCATGATCTACCGGCTCGTGATGTCTTCACACTTAGCATTTCTCGCTCCTTTACTTGATACCGTGACATCACCTTCCCGAATTCCTGGACTTCGCGTGTGACGTCACAACGAATCTTTGAGTGGATCTGAAAGGCCCAAAAATCAAGGTGTCTTTCCATCCAAAATTTACTCCGCCACCCCGATTCTCGCACCTACCGTTCCACATTTGTACCGCCTTATAAATACACACGAGGGGTCCTGAGATTCAGTTTTTACTCTTCTTCCCCATCGTCTTCTTCCTCCGTCTTCTTTCCGTCACTGCGCCCGAGCTCTCTGCTCCGGCGACACCCCTGAGGACGAGCACCTCCATTGCCGGATCTTCGTCAAGAAATGCCCCGGCGACACCCACAATGCTCCAGTGCTCCGAAGTTCTTCTCTTCAGATCTGTAAGTTCCCCACTGCTTCTCCCATAGTTCATCAATAGTTCGTCAGTGCTCATCATTGTCTGCTTTTCACGGATTTAAATCCATTCAAATGACTTGGGTAGCCCTTTTTAATTACTGAGGTGATGCTTTTATCCCATCGAGCGTCCTTCTAACCATTTTAATGGACCCCCATTGGCAGTTCAAACTTTGCATCTATACCACCTTTAGGTCTTCATTTTTTCCCTTTCCGAGCATTTTTTAGATCCATGGGCGCAGCCACTTTGTAGGATTTCTATTTATAGCGAAATAGCTCATCGGGCTGCCTAACACTTGGTAAAATTTTAGAATTCTACTGCATAGCTAGTGCTGGCTTGTTGATATGCCAGCTCATAGATACCTCAGTATAATTACCATGGCTTACTTAAATCCAATATTCATAAACTGGACAACCATAGCCGGCTTACTGTATTCCATCTTATCTGCTTCATGGCTTGAATAACTTATTGGTTTTACCACTCATGAACATAGTACGCCCACTCATTTGTGTAACCTTCATTTCGCAGCTGAACTTTTAGTGAAGTCTCGATGGCCCCAAAAACCAACAGGCCGTTGACTGGGTTAAATCCCAGGTTTCAACCCTCATGTTGGATGACCTTGTGAGCCAAGGTCTTTTGCCGGCTCAGGAAGAGATTGGTTGGCGCGCGCCTGAGGAAGAAAATCCCCCCAACCTCAACAAGGGGAGGTTATCATATTTGCAGATCATTTGCATAGGGGTTTTGGACTGCCCGGGTCGAAATTTTTCCGAGATGTGGTCAATTTCTTCGACCTCAGGCCACAAGATCTCGGCTCAACTCAATCACAAACTTATGCCAATTCCAAGTTTTCTGTGAAGTATACCTTCAGAGGAGTCAACTGTTAGTCTCTTCCGTGAGTTCTTCTATATCAACCATTAGACTGAGTTCAAAGATGGACCCAACATAGAACACGGAGGAATCTCCATCCAGAAGAGGAAAATGGAGCTTTCCTTGAAGCCAAGTTGGCGAGTCATCCTAAAGGTTGGCACAAGACCTGGTTTTACTGTAGAAATACTACTCCACAACAGGAAAATCCCCTCACAGATTATAGACTGGAACGACTCAACACTACCGTCGCCTTTCCCGGTTGGCCCTTGGACAAAAAAAAGGAAAAAGATAGCGCCTTATTACTCTAAGTTAAGAGCTTTGACGGCTCATGGCATCACTGGGATCGATCTGACCCGGTGCTGGATAAGCTCGCGGATTCAACCCCTTAGCTTGAGGGGTGCCTTAATGTGCAACTATACGGGTGAGCCGGCAGATGTTCAAGCCCAGTTGATTTGTTGGAGGATGAAATCAACAAGGCCACAAAGAAACTGTTGAGCGACCGCAAGGATAAATGTACTTTGACCGGGCTAGATCCCTTCTGCTTAACCAACCCAGTGCCCCAGTAAATATATCTGGACTTGCATGCTCATTTTATCCATGACTTGTTCTCTTTCTTGTACTTAATTACCGGCTCATCATGCGGGCAGGCGAGTTCCGACTTGTCGAAGATCATGCCTAGAAACCAAACTCCTCCCCAAGTTGAGCAAAGAAATGAGTTGGTTGATGTTGATGAGGCGGCTGCTGAAGAAGAGTCTGTGGTAGAACTTGACACACTTGGCCATCTTTTTGTTGAACTTGCTGATGCTCCCTCTTCTCAAGATAACACAGAAACCAGCTGAGCCGGCAATGTCTAGGTAATTTGAATCTCATCCAACTCGGAAACATTTATACCAAAGAAAACGAGACGAGCCATCAGAAAGGTACCGTTTTCGCATCCAGATGCTCACTTAGATCCGCAATTTCTTTTGAATAAAACCTAGCGAGTCGGTACGTCAAAACGCAAGACTCGACTCTAGGGAATTATCTACCGGCTTATCTCATGAGCCGGTCGCTCGAAGGCGACGAACCGAGGCGCCTCATAGCCCAAGTTCATCTCGCCCGCGAGCCGGTCTTATTAGACAACCACTTAATCCTTCTGACTCAAATTATCAGGAAACAACACCCTCTTGTGGAGAGTCGAGCGCCTCCCAGCTTTCAGCTCCCATGATTAAGCACCGGTAAGCATTTCTAGGACATACTCTATTTTGTCATCGCAGTTGTTTCTATAAACTGATGTTACTCATATGACTTCAGGGCCAAAGCTTTCACAAGGAAAAGGGTTGTCGGGTCATCTTCCGCTACAGCGAGTGCTGATACTCAAGAGCCGCCAATGATTAATCTAGATGCCCAAATAAATCCCGCTGATGAAGACAACGCGAACCAGAGGATTGAGCCGACTCATGAGAATAAGCCCGTGAATATCGAAGAGTCGGCGAAGATTGATGAACCAACGAAGGTTGATGAGCTGGGTAACACAGATGAACAGGTTAATATGGATGACCCTTCTCAAGATGAAAACCTACCGAGTCCTGCTCGTGCCTCCAACCCCATGCAAGAGGTGGAGAATATTAATCAAACAGTGGTTGACATTGAGATGACCATCATTGGAGAGAAGCACAATACTCCTGAGGCTTCAAACTTATTGGCCAAATTTGTGGCTAAGGATGAACCGTCCGCACAAGAAAAGGGGAAAGTCAAGCTAGAACTTCCAAATCATGGCCGACTTGGCATGGACAAGCTTCATCGGGAATACCTGACCCGGCAGTTGGAGAACGGGAAGATTGGCGAGCATGATCAACATGCTCAAGCAAAAATATGAGGCATGAAAAATTCCTTATTTCCATTGTCGTATATACTTATGTAGCCCCCACTTCTTAGGCGTAAGAAGATATGAATATGCTTAAGACTTGCTTTTGAAACTATGATCAAATCGTAGCCCCCAAGGGCCGGGTGGTTATGAAAATGACGAGCCGGTTCTTTAAGATATCCTTTAGTCAAAATTGGATAAAAGCGACTTGTAGCCTCCAAGGGCTGGCTCATCTCCTTGAGATAACATGGTCTTCTCATAATTTATTGATTTGAAAAAGTGGCTTGCATTAGTCCCCAAGTGTCATGGGAATTTCTTGCTGCTTCATGAGACTTTGTCATGAGAATACTTCCAAAATATCTGAGCTGTAGCCCAAAAGTGCTGGGTCGTGCGACCTCGCCGGCTTGGGACTGTAGAAAATTTGAACTAAAATTGCATCTGTTTTGACAGGTTATGCTGAATTCCACCGAGTCAAAAGCTACGGACTTTCATAAACAGTTGAAAGTGGAGCAGAAACTTTGGCAAAAAGCAGAATGGTCCTCCTCATATTTGTAGGAATCTGTTTCTCTTGCTAAGGATAACTTGCAAAACATGAAAACCGCCTTTGTAGAAGAGAATTAGCAGCGCTTCTGAAATGTGTTGAGGAGGCGGAAGGCAATCTTGAGCCGGCGACTCAAGAGCTGAGTACTCTAAAGCCTCATATAACCAACATGACTGTGGCCATCTTTGGTAAGTGGTACTATCACCGTAGTTAAAAGCGGGTTGAGTATCAGCCGACTTATTGAGATTCTTGCTCTTTGTGCAGGTAGAACAAATGACAATGTTGTCCAACTGCTGTTGGTGAAGTTGAAGGCAGTGTATACATATCTAGAGAAATTATTTACAGGAGGTGCTTATGCAATAATGGTAGTGCAAAACACCACAACACCCCCTCCATGAATCAAAGGTATGCTCAATGATTTTTCAACAGTCCCTCAACGGATCCAGGAGTTGAAGAAATCGGCGGCTCGTGTCGGGGCCGGCTTAGCACTTTCTCGAGCGAAGGCTTGTCTTCCTGAGATGGAGCCGACTGAGATGGCGGGCAGGTTTCCACAGTTTAGCGCTGACAACACTGAATTTTCCCAGGAGGATTTTGTGCGCTATGTGAAACAAATCTGAATGGTGGCCACTCAACTGTCTGAAGAGCTTGATTTGTCGAAGTACCAAGCCGGCTACATGGAAGAGAACAAGCGCGTCAACCCGCCTGTATTCAAGCCATTTGTGCTAACTCCTCCATGCTGTAGGCAAACCTTTGCCCTGACGTCGACCCGTCTATTATCATCATCGAAGACTCAATTTTATTGGCTTTGTCAACTATTCAATGGATGCCAAAGGACCTCCAGACCAGGCAGGATGAGTCGGCATCAGTTGACCCAGAAGCCTATGCACGGAAGGCCA
>NC_041385.1:801267921-801304857 GCF_002162155.2 Triticum dicoccoides
AAAAGAAACTTGCCTATTTGTGGCCCAAGTAGGGCTTGTAATAGGATTAGTAAAAATACTTGCTTATCTGTAGTGCCATCGTGCACTTGATACTTCTGGAATATCATCTTGTGAAGGATACTGAGTCGGTCCTTTGATTGACGACCCGCTAAGTATCATTATACTTGTAGTATTCCTCTTCATTCCGAGACGAGCCGGGGTTTTAAACGACAACCCATATCTTTATCTTTACCTAATAATAATGGACGGAGGCTTTCATAGTTCTCCATAAGTCTTGGTCAGCAACGCTCGGGCTCTTTTGCTAGTTTTGTTTAAACTTGATCAGCATATAAATCGGCATAATGAGGCCTGCCAGATTTGTCAGTAATATTCCGAAGTAAGGAAAATGTTGCCAGGGTCAATATAATTTGTTTACTTGATGCAGTAAAATCCAGTATGCCATTGTGTTTATGACCCGACAACTCTTGGTTCTTATGATAACTAATCAAGGAGAATTAGTTCCTGTAAAACAGAATATAATACAAGGACATAAATATGTAATTGTAATGAATAAATTACATAACTATTAAGCCGGCTTTCGAGGCACGACATAAAAGACAGGCTCTTGAGGCTTATGTTTTGCTTCAATGAATCTGGCATGATAGCCCATGGTTTATCCTTGCTTTCTGTAAGCCGACTCTCACGTGACTTAAGCCTGTGTTTTAACCTCGACAAGTTCAGGGTAAATATTGATTGACTTATTAAGAGTACACCGGGTCAACTTTGCAGAGTAGCATCGAGTAGACATGTCGGTTTAACCAAGGTTCATAATGGCATACCGGGTCAAGAGGGATGTTAATAGCTGAACTCGACGAGTTGGAAGCCCCCAAACGACCTATGATCAAAAATAAAGATTCATGCACAATATATGAGACAAAATGACAGAGGCCCCGACTTTTGGGGATGCCGGCTTTATTATATTGATCATAAAAATATATACACAAAGGTATGTACAATAAGCTGGAGCGAGTGGTTCTAAGTATAATAAGGGCAAAGATGAGCAATATTTCAAGGCATGTTGGTCTCCTCTTCAGAGGTCCGTGACTTATTGTGTTCATGTATGTCGATGAGATAGTATGACCCGTTTGTTTAGATTCTTGCTAATGAAAAACGGCCCTTTCCATAGAGGCGAAAGCTTATGCATACCTGTCTGTTCTTGAATCAGATGGAGCACCACTACTGCAGGATGCTGCTAACGCGACACTACGATCAGAAACGGTGATGTAAGAAAACTGTCAAAAATGTGCAAAACGTTTATGATGACGGATGCATCAAACACAGTTTATATTGTAGTTGCATGTGCGATGCAGGGCATACGGTTTAGTTCAATGACTGTGTGGGAAGTACATACGAACGAAATGTTTTCCCTGGATTGACTGTGTGGGATGTACATACAAACGGAAACGTTTTCCCTGGATTCACTATGTGGGATGTACATGAGAACGGAAACGTTCTCCTTGGATTGATTGTGTGTGATATACATACGAACGGAAATGTTTTTCTGGGATTCACCGTGTGGGATGTACATACGAACGGAAACAATTGGGTTTCGATGCCTCGCCCGATCGCACACGAGCCAGCTTGTGTGTCAGGTGGGCCTATCCCCGACGGTTTCTGGGTCGTGTGGGAAGGACCCCCCCTATCGCCCACACTCACTTGGCGACGGTTCCAAATGCCATCACAGAAAGGGGTTAAAAACCATTTGTATAGCAATGACGCATACCAGTGCACTAAGTCACCCTCTTGGAAAGTACGGCTGCGAACTCTACGACCATGGTAGCGATGTAGGTCTTGCTGATAGATCGCAGATCGTGCTGCAGTGAAGTTGCACTCCCCTTCTAGGGCATCAAAAGAGTGCTGACGAGCTTGTTCATCATCTGCTTCGACATATGCTGCAACTCTGGGGTAATCATGATGGATAATGTTGGGTAACACGGCTTCTGCACCATAGACCATGAAGAACGGCGTACAACCTGTTGATCTTTTGGGGTAGTCCATATGCTCCAAAGGACCGAGGGGAGTTCTTCGACCCAACATCCCGGAGTGTGCTCAAGAGGAACCATAAGTCTTGGCTTAATCACTGGTACGCGTCGGTGCACTAGTAGAAAAAGGGCCTAATGTGAAGCACATTAGTCCCGGTTTGTAACAAAATCGACACTAATGTGATCATTAGTGCCGGTTCAAACGGCTAGGGGGGCGGAGATCATTAGTACCGGTTCGTGGCAACCCTTTAGTACCGGTTCAAGCCACGAACCGGTACTAAAGTGGCTGTTGCAGGTTGTGGTCAGGCTGGGGGCCCACCGGCACTTTTAGTACCGGTTCATGCCACAAACCGGAACTAGAGCTTCCTAGTTGACAGCGGTTTTTTAGTCCCACCTTGCTCCGCTAACAGAGTATATTTTACCACCTTAAATATGTTACTTCTGAAACTATCACAACCACTTGGTCTTCATTGAACTCTACGTGTAGAATTTGTGGCCGCAACATGAATCTTCTCTGGTTCCTACCGGAGAGGACTCATATTGACAATTCAGATTGTACACAAAAAGATCATTGATGATCAATGTATTTTTGATGTATTTCTCTATAGCAGTAGCACGTTTTGGCTGAAAGGCGGTACTGATCAATGTATTTTATCTATATTTTTACATGTTTATACAAGAGCCGGTTCGAACTGGACAATCTCTTAGGAAGTATCAGGGTTTCGAACGAAAACTCATCTGTTACACCGGCTATTCAATATTTTAATAACTTAGTACAACTCCGGACTTTTTTTGCGTTCAAATGCACAATTCAAATCCACATCATCAACTTTCAACCCTTTCTGAGATAATTTGCTATTTTCGATGCATTTACTGATTTGTTTTCAGAGCTAAATCATCGTGAAACTGAAAAGCAGTACAAAATGAACTCTGAAAAGGTTGAAACTTGTCAAGGTATCATCATTTCACCCGCATAGCATGTGCAAAAACGTAGAGAGGGTTACGGCAAAAACTGGATGCACTTCGTGTACAAACTGGACAGTCTCTTAGGAAGTATCAGGGTTTCGGATGAAAACTCATCTGTTACACCGGCTATTCAATATTTTAATAACTTAGTACAACTCCGGACTTTTTTTGCGTTCAGATGCACAATTCAAATCCACGTCATCAACTTTCAACCATTTCTGAAATAATTTGCTATTTTCGATGCATTTACTGATTTATTTTCAGAGCTAAATCATCGTGAAAGTGAAAAGCAGTACAAAATGAACTCTGAAAAGGTTGAAACTTGGCAAGGTATCATCATTCACCCGCATAGCATGTGCAAAAAGGTAGAGAGGGTTACGGCAAGAACTGGATGCACTTCGTGTACTAACTGGCAATCTCTTAGGAAGTATTAGGGTTTTAGACGAAAACTCATCTGTTACACCGGCTATTCAATATTTTAATAACTTAGTACAACTCCGGACTTTTTTTGTGTTCAGATGCACAATTCAAATCCACGTCATCAACTCTCAACCCTTTCTGACATAATTTGCTATTTACGATGCATTTACTGATTTGTTTTCGGAGCTAAATCACCGTGAAAGTGAAAAGCAGTACAAAATGAACTCTGAAAAGGTTGAAACTTGGCAAGGTATCATCATTTCACCCGTGTAACATGTGCAAAAAAGTAGAGAGGGTTATGGCAAAAACTGGATGCACTTCATGTACAAACTGGACAATCTCTTAGGAAGTATCAGGGTTTCGGACGAAAACTCATCTGTTACACCGACTATTCAATATTTTAATAACTTAGTACAACTCCGGACTTGTTTTGCGTTCACATGCACAATTCAAATCCACGTCATCAACTTTCAACCCTTTCTGACATAATTTGCTATTTTCGATGCATTTACTGATTTGTATTCAGAGCTAAATCACCGTGAAAGTCAAAAGCAGTACAAAATGAACTCTGAAAAGGTTGAAACTTGGCAAGGTATCATCATTTCACCCGCATAGCATGTGGAAAAAAGTAGAGAGGGTTACAGCAAGAATTGGATGCACTTCGTGTACAAACTGGACAATCTCTAAGGAAGTATCAGGGTTTCGGATGAGAACCCATCTGTTACACCGGCTATTCAATATTTTAATAACTTAGTACAACTCCGGACTTTTTTTGCATTCAGATGCACAATTCAAATCCACGTCATCAACTTTCAACCCTTTCTGACATAATTTGCTATTTTCGATGCATTTACTGATTTGTTTTTAGAGCAAAATCACCGTGAAAGTGAAAAGCAGTATAAAATAAACTCTGAAAAGGTTGAAACTTGGCAAGGTATCATCATTTCACCCGCATAGCATGTGCAAAAAAGTAGAGAGGGTTACGGCAAAAACTGGATGCACTTCGTGTACAAACTAGACAATCTCTTAGAAAGTATCAGAGTTTCGGACGAAAACTTATTTGTTACACCGGCTATTCAATATTTTAATAACTTAGTACAACTCCATACTTTTTTTGCGTTCAGATGCACAATTCAAATCCACGTCATCAACTTTCAACCTTTACTGACATAATTTGCTATTTTTGATGCATTTACTGATTAGTTTTCAGAGCTAAATCACCGTGAAAGTGAAAAGCACTACAAAATAAACTGAACAATCACTACAAATATGTATATAATGATAAAACACACTAATATTAAATATAAGAAACTCTAAATACAGCAAAAAACTACTCACAAATAAATCAAAGAAAATATATAAAACACAAAAGAAAAAACTATATGAAAAAATCATTTCCGCGCTGTCCAGTGGGCCTGATCGGCCTTGGGCGTGCATATGCAGGCCCATAAGGCCCAGCAGGCTCACAGGGCAGCGCGGCAAAGTTAGACCCAGAGGCCTGCATTATATAGGAGCTCGAAGGAGCAGCCGCGGTTGGGTTTATAAACCAGTGCGGCTGCCCTTCGCTCGGCAAGGTAGGACTAAATAATGAGCAGCACGGAACGGGAGCGCACCCCCTTTAGTACCGGTTCGTGGCTCAAACCGGTACTAAAGGGTGGGTCTTTAGTACTGGGTGGAGCCACGAACCGGTACTAAAGGGGTTGGTTCCCGCCGCTTCGCCTGATCAAATTTAACCTTTAGTACTGATTCCTGTCTGCAAGCGATACTAAAGGCCTCCCCTATATGACCAGCACTTAGAAAAATTTTCAGTTATCATCCATCTTCGCCGCGCCCCGTCCCCACGCGCGCCGCCCCCATCACCGCCCCCGTCGTCGTTGTTGCCGGCCCTCATCGGTGCGCTGCTCCCGTCGCCGTCATCGCCGCGCGCCCCCTGTCGCCATACGTCGTTGCCGCCCCCATACGTCGCGCCGCCCCTCGGCCCGCTGCCCCCGCGCCGTCCCCGTCGCCGTCGTCACCGCCCCCCCACGCTGTAAGATCGATTGCCGCTCGCCGGCGGCCTCCTGCACACACACACACACACACACACGTTTAATGTTAAAATGTTAGATTATATAAATGTTAGATTATATAAGAATTAGATAATGTTAGATGAGTTAGTTTTTTATACTTTTAGTTATAGATGAATTTATATTAATGTTAGATGAATTAATATATACTAAATTTAGGTATATGAGATTTGATCATGTAATTAAAATTTTAGTATATCGAACTAGCTACTTTATTTTTAGTAAGAAAATTAATAGAACTAGTTTAGTTGAATTAGTTGAATTAGTTGAACTAGTTAATTAGTTGAATTAGTTGAATTAGGAGCTATACTTTATTTAGGTATATTTTTAGTAAGTGCTTAGTTGAATTAATTAGTTAAACTAGCTAGTTGAATTAAGAGAACTAGTTTAATTAGTTGAATTAATACATAACTAATAAGTGCTTAATGTTTCATCTATGAACATAGCTAGGAAATGTCGTCTGACGACAAAAACTGCAAAGAGCAACGCGACATGTGCGGCAGAAATTTCCTAGATGATGATAGGCGCTTCAGCATCAAGCTGGATGAGAACTTCGAAGTAGATACAACAAGTCACAACGATAAGTTTTTTTTCGTAATTAAGCATGACTTATATATGCTTCATTTGCTTCAACTTATTATTTTAATTTTTCACTATTCTACTAGCATATCCCCTGCCATGCAAGAACTTTTGTTTTGGATAAGATAGGTTTCAGTCGTGACAAAATTATGGAGGTAAAGAGAGTTTACTTGAAGATTGAGCATGGTTATACCTTCAATGTCAAATTATACAATCAAGAAACCTACACCCATTTTGAATGCAAAACTTGGCAAGCACTATGCAAGGCTTATGCATTTGAGCCTGATATGTTTATCACTTTTGATATTCGTCCCAAAGATGATATTGAAGGTAATAGAGACATTTGGATCGATGTGCAGACGCCTCCAGTTCTACCATTATGTGAGTTTCTCATGCTATATTTATGTTGATATTATTTTTTTAAAAATAGTTGACAACTAATTTCTATTGACAGCTTATTTCATTCAAGCAAACATGTCCAGCGCTTGGTAGACAGGACCGTCCACTGTCCCGGGGCTGAACTAAACTGCGGGGAGATAAGTCAATATGTTTCATGGCTTGAGGATCTTGATGCTGTCAAGAGAAATTATTTTCCTAGACTTGCAAATCTTAGTACTCAAAATGTATGACCAATAGTGTTTGTATTGAACTGCGGTCACATGTATTTAGGAAAGACGGTAAGATTTTTACTATTTGTCCTCATTGCATCTTTTGCATACATTATTTTTTAAGCTAAACTTCATGTTGCTAAGTATGATACTATACGATGTTCTCTTCAACAGGGACTCCTGATGATAGTTGTGCCTCAGTGGATCTCGACTAACGGTCACATGTCAATTGTTAGCTTACGGCCAAGACATCCTACATTGCACACGAGTGCATTCAAGATTTCTAGAACCGGGGAATGCTTAATAGTGAAAGACTGAAGCAAAATTGTGAATGATCGCTGAGAAGTACTAGGAGTCAACAAGCAGAAGCGCAACCCACGATTAGGAGACAGGTTCATCCGCATGCTCTAATATGATGAATCAGGAGAGCTACACATGTTCTATGCCATTTTACCCGAGAGAGAGCAGCATGAGTGATTAGCATGCTCTTAGTACTTGTCCTCTCATGTCCGTGTTCTTTCGTCCTGTACTTAATCTCAAAGAGTGATCATGTTGAACTCGATGATATCTTTCCTTCTGGTGCAAAGTGAATGTTTCTTCTTTAAGCTGGTATTGGTGATGATTAGATAGCGGTAATGACTATGATGATTAAATAGTGGTAATGACGACTATAATGATTTTTAGCTAGCTAGTATACCGTTAACTTATTGGTGATGATATATATGATGCAATAGTTTTTATATTGATATGATGATGATGAGTTATTATATCATTTATGAAAGAAACCGCAGATTAGTTTCAACTGGATGGATCCTAGCTAGCTAAGTGATCAAGTATATGCCATATCCATATTAATTACTTGCTCATCTAATATAAGTGATCAAGTAATATATATGGATATGGCATATATACTTTGATCACTTAGCTAGGATCCATGCATGCATCCAGTTGAAACTAATCTGCGGGTACTTTCTAATGATTTAACAACTCGTTATAATGTAAAACAATCTCTCAATTACATTGAAAACACAAAACTAAAGGGAAAAAAACCAAAACCCACCGAACATTTAGTACCAGTTGGTGTTACCAACCGGTACTATAGGTCTCCGCGCACCCGACCCTAGCTCGTGCCACGTGGTGGCACTTTAGTGGCAGTTCGTGACGAACCGGTACTAGGGGGGGGGGGGCTTTAGTCCCCACACTTTAGTGCCAGTTACACAACCGGCACTAAAAGCCCTACGAACCGGTGCTATAGCCCAGTTCTGTGCATAGTGGTGCTTTGCAAACAGTTTTAAACCCCTTTCCGCGTCGGCATTTGGAACCGTCGCCAAGTGAGTATGGGCGATAGGGGGTCCTTCCCACTGACCCAGAAACCATCGGGGATATGGAGCCATGATATAGAGGCCTTGTAAAATGTAATCGTGTGCGATGTAGCACACACTAAATTCTTTGGCACATACAGGATTGGTGATTAAACGTTTCTAATGGTGTAGTGAAACCAAACGGTGTGTCGTAATGAACCGTTTGGGAAACAGTATGCAAGGCACATGGGCCAACATGTGAACTGTGTGCGATATGTGCCCTATTAGACACGAGTTTTCTGCGGAACCCGTCTTCCATGCAAGACTCCATCGCACACCTTCTCCTAACATTTACCGTCTGCGATAAGGTTCAATCACAGACGGTTCAGGAGCCCCTTCAGACACATACAAGTGTTGCAGACCGTTTGTGATTTGTTGTGTATCACCAACGGTTGTGGCTAGAGTGACGTGTGCTTTTTGTTTGGGATCCCACACGTTTCCTGAAAAAATTACGACTGGGATTGTATTTTACATTGGGCACGGTTTACTCCGAGTTCCCGTGTGCGATAACTTGATATCACAAACGGTTTCGGAGAGCCTACACACACGTAGTAGCGTTGTAAATCGTTTGCGATCTGCTGTGTATCACCGACGGTTCCGCTACGATTGACGTATGCTTTCCGATGTGGATCACACACAATCATTTAGTTGAACTGTGCGGAGCAATTGCCAGGTTAAAAGAAAAATATCCCATTTTGAATCGGCATGCAAAAAGCACATTCGCCACAATATTCAATTGAACAAATAAACAAAAATATCCCATTTTGAATCAGCATGCATAAAGAAAATTGGCCACAATATTCAATTGAACAAATAAACAAGAATATCCCATTTTGAATCGGCATGCAAAAAACAAATTCGCCACAATATTCAATTGAACAAATATTGTCCACAGGAAGAATATTCATCAGATTTCGCAACAATTGCAATTGGACATATGGTAGCTAAATTCCAATGATTTGTCCACACATATATGCATTACATAATTAATCATAGAGTACGAAATACGAAGACCTCATCTGATGGAAAACAGTGGATCATGCGTATATGTTTAGTAGTAACTCTTACTCAATGTTTTAGGAGAACGCATGCTGAAATCTTCATTATCACCAGTGGGATTGATGTAGTGATTCAGGAACAAGTCGCTGATAAATCTCTGAACCATCAGCAATTCACCAGCCGGGAGCAGTTCAGGGGTCCTCGGTTCTAAGATGAGCTATAGTATATTTAAGATCAGAATGTGCCATATGAGTGGAGTAGAAGATATTAATTAAGATATACTTACTGGTACTAATTCGCAAGGATCATCACAACTATCAGCAAATTTGCAGATGGAGATCATGTGTCTGCAAACATAGTATCCACAAAGGTTGGTCCCTGCTTCTTACTGAGGACACTAAATTCTTTTGTAAAAAATTAGTCATATATTTGTCCTGTTAGGAACAACCTAACCGGTGTTAGATGTATTATTTTTTCTTTGGACAAAATAGAAAGAGGTTTAATTAGAAGCTTGAACATTTGACTAGCATAAGAAAAGGTATTTGCAAACTATTGGATAAATATTTTGAAAATAACGGGTTTCGCTGTGTTACCGGAGAAACGATCTCGTGCTGCAGAGGTAGTTCCCTCTTGAACAGGTTTCCTGGTTTAGTTTTCCACAATACGAGCACACCGCAAATGAAGATGAATTTTGACAACATCAATTATTGAACCAGATATGAATGCAAATTAATTTTAACATCATAGAATTCAATACCTATCCATGAATTGCTGAAGATGCGTCAGATCCTGAGCGTTTGTTAACTCCCTGAGAGAATCAATGTAGTAAACTGTGTTCTTGTTTGGAACAATGAATACCAATATCCAGTGACGACTACATATTAAGAAAGCCATGAACTTATGAATTATGTCGAAATCTGAAAGACAATCAGTGTATGTGTGGTTGTTCACTTGACTCACCTTTCATGATATGGCCAGAGAAATGATTCTGCATGGGACGTGTTTTCGAAGATACGGACGACCGTGTTAACGGCCCAGTCCCGTTCGTCCTTACCATGTAATGCTGTGCCATTTGCTAATGCAGGATCTATGAAATACAAACTCTCCCTTTTTCTTCTCTGCGCATTCAATCCCCTGAGAAGAATAAAATGCAGTTAGCTGTTTATCATTTACAACCTTGTATGGAGAAGTTGATCAGAGTTTGTTAAGTACTTACAAAATCAGGCATCTAACAAGAGTGGCATCATCGCTGAAGTTGAAGAAGAGATGTAAGTCCTGGAAACTCACATCGAATGAACCAACATCGTGTCAGAAATGATCTCTGTTGAAGTGGACTAGCAAACCATGAAGACCTGTTGACATTTGATCCATGCAATATTCATGTAACTTGCGGCAACTGGATCTGCACTCATCAAAGTATTCACCAACAAGAAATGGCTGGCCATGGACGTAATTGCATACTTCAAATACGTCTGCTTTACTTTTAGCAAGCACAAATTCTACTTCTTCATCATCCATCTCGTCAGAAATAATATTACTCCCCGATTCGAACAACCTGCTGTTAATTTGGTTCTGGGCGATGAGTGCTTTAAGCAAGAGGCAATCATTCTCTTTCTTCTTCACTCTCCCACCGTGCTTCGTCGTGGGTGTAGGCTTTTTGGCCACTTCGTTCTTGGTACTTGAAGCATTTCTAGCAGAACGTCTGGTTGCCTGCAAGGAAGATTGCCGAGCAGACTGTGAAGCTTTGACGGACTGCTTAGCACACAGTTTATCTTTGCCAGACCGCTGAGCTGGTGGTGCTGCTGTGATGGACTGCTAGGCTGTAGGAGCAGAGGCATCGGACTGCTCACCATGCATTGAAGCTAAGTCTGGTTTCTGCGCAGGTGGTGCCAACTTGTCGGTGTGCTGAGGAGGCCGTGCCAACGCGTTGGTTTGCTGAGCAGGAAGTGCTGACGTATTGGTATGCTGATCACGCGACTGCGGACCGATGGACTGATGAGCAGTCGGTTCTGGACCTACAGACTGCTTAGCAGGCGGTTCCGAAGCATCAGACTGCTTAGCAGTCCATTCCGCCAGGTTGTTCTGCTGAGCATGTGCTGCAGCTGGGTCTCCCCCCACTGCTTCAGCGGTCGGCATCTGAACCGGTGGTGCGTCTTCATCAGTTGTAGGCCTTGCCACTGGCTGCTTTGGGGCGAAGGATGACATGGCCTGTACGCCACAAAGTCGGACCGGCTGATCATAGGTTGATGCATCAGCGGTCGGATTACGAGTATTAGGTCTTTGGGGGAAGCACGCGAGAGCTGTTGTGGCAAGGAGAGTGTCACCGGTTGAGGGGCGACATTGGTTGCTCTTGGCGGGGCTTCAGGGATCTCATCGATGAACTCTATTTCCTTTCGTGGCCACTGGATGTGATGTAACAGTGTTTCTCCCAAGATCCTTTGCTCATGAAGGTCTCCTAGGACATTCTTGAGGGAAAATTCATTGAATCCAGGCTTTTCTTCAGTCACGTAGCACTTCACACAGCCCGGCTTCAAAGGCACATTGTCCAACAAGAGGCCCTCTTCCAAGAAGGGTGGGCAAACCCAGGTTGTTGCACATTTTAATGTGCCTTCATAATGTGTAAGCACACCCTTCAGTCTGTCTTTCAATCCAGATAGATCAGATATAGCATCATCACGAGCAGCTGCAGTCTCAGTGTCGTCGGGGTCAGCTGATGCACAACTACTCTTGTGCTGTGTTGTGGCGCAATAAGCATCATCCTCCATTCCCGCCTCCCCTCTCATCTGCTGGCTATCTATCAGTGTTACAGTCTTCGCAATCATCATTGACTGCTCAAGATCCTTTTGAACAGCCGGATACATTTCCTTCCTCAACCTCTCATACATTTCATTCTTCTTCATTTCACTCTTCCCTTTTTTCATGTTGGGCCTCTCTTCTTTGCTGAGTGTGAAAGCCCACTTGTGCGAGACATTAACACCTATACCCCTTGCATGGTCAGGGGGCTCGTTTGTTTCCAAAGCAATGGTCAGAATGTCACATGGCCCTGAGTTCCTGTAGAACCTTCCAGGGATCTTGGAAGCCTCTACCATCTCTTGATTCAGTTTTTCGTCATGTGAGTTTTTAGAGAAATAAGTTCCATCATCACGCCTCATTGCACGTGCCCGCAAGTAGTCTCTGGCGCGTTCGCCCCTGATTTCACTAAAGACCGGTTCCCCACCCGCCGCTAATGCTTCTTTGTCCTCCTGGTCCCATATCGGTTTCATGCCATAGTATCCTACCATACCCATATGATGGGGGTGTGTGTTCTTCTTCTGAAGTTCCGATTGATTGAAACTCTTCTCAACAAACTCTTTAGTTGCCCTAACCCTTTTGAATTCTGCCCAGTCTGCCTTTGTAATTTGGGGGTATGCGGGGATTGGGTCCTTGCCTTCACTCAAGTACTTCTTGTACCGGACGTGCTTCTAGTTTCTCCAAGCATCCACCTGCATTCTCCACTACTCTGCATTGAAGTGATCCATGATCTCCCAGACTATCCGTCGCCGTGTTTCTGTGTCAGCCTTCCGAAACCCCGACAGATTTATGTTGAGCCTTGCCCTGCCAACAAATCCACACACACTCCTGAACCTCGTGCGTACTTTATCTGGTTTAGTTGGAGCCCAAGACTTTATATCGATCTTAGTTACTTCATATACACCTTTAGGTTGGTGTGGGGGCTTCCTTGGAGCATACCTCCATGTCCAGACCGGAACGGTAATTGCTGCAGCTCTATCCCGTTCAAGATTACTTGATCCCCCACCATCTTCTGAAGACATAGGGTTGTCGGAATCAGATGAAGATACATCGCCTGGAGCATGAGTGTTGTCGCTGCTATTCGGCATCTACAGGGAACACATGCGAAACTCAGGAAAGGAGGATAACCATAAAACTAACAAGTTGGTATCAATCTTTCTAAACATGTCATGCAATAATTTAGAAAATGTATGGCTAATTTGTTAAGTTTGTGTGACTCGGGCGCCCGCGGTCTGTAAATCGGCAGTAACTTATTGAAATAAATACAGCTTATATGTACTAGTTAGGAAGGTAGATAATTAACATCTATACGCTCTCTGTTATTTTATAGCCAATTTGGGAACATATAGAACAAAATAGGAAGAAGGATTGCGAGGAAATATGCCTCACCGCGATGGAGAGCAGTAACTAACAGGATTCTTAATGCAAACCCGGCCGGACCATAGGAGAGGCGAGGATTACAACATCGATATGCTTGAGGGTGGCTGGCGAGCAAACGAAGACGGTGAGGCGCGGGCAACCGCGTGTTGGGAATGGCAGTGGATGTAGGCTTGACTCCGAAGAGCGGGCACATGGCTGGGCTGAGCACTCCGGCGCTGGAGAGGGTTCTGATGTGGATCTGGGGCAGGGGGATCTGGCCATGGACATTGGGTGGACTAGTTGAGTGAAACGCGGGCATGCCGTGGAGTGGGGGGGTGTTGGCGGCCTAGGTGAAAAGGGTGAAAAATATCCCCGGTCGCCGCGCAGAAAGGCTTATGCAAACGGTTACCTCTAAGCGCTCGTGTATACAGATTCCTGAGTAGATGCATAACTCATAAGGAAGACAGTTAATAACTTAATATAGCTAGAGAACACAAAAGAGTACTCGCTATATAGCGCTGTAACTTTGGAGAGCATCAAGTGTCGACTAGTACTAGAATACTAACATACTTTAACCATGTGTTTTGTGCAGACACAATAAAGAGACACTTGGGGAAAGACAGTGCCTAATAGGCACTAAATGGCCACAACAATTTGATTTTCGCTCATATGTCGTGTGCAGAACTAGCTTTTGGAAATACTAGGTATATACTGTGGTACAAACGGTATAATACTAGGTATATACTGTAGTACACACGGTATACCAAACAGCACATAAATCTGGAGCCCTAGCCGCCGGCAGGGGAGGCCGATCTTCCAATGCCGCTCTCCGGCGGCTCCCCTCCGCCGCGACCTCGCTCGTCGGTGGTGAGGGGCCTGCCGGATCCACGCGTGTGGATCGTTTTTACTCTCGTAGTCTAGTTTTTAGGTTATTCATCGTCTTTGCTTCGGCGGCGACGATCACAATGCTGAATAAAGATTCTTCGGATCCTTCCCTGACGAGGCCATCGGTTCTATGGTTGGGGATGAATTTGGAAACCAGTCTGTTCAAGCAAGGATGGCGTGGCGGCGGCGGCATCCTTGTCGTGGACCTGTGTCCTCGGGCTCCGCCGTTGCGACGATGTTTGCTCCAGCGTCGGCGCGGAGCTTGGGAGGTAGTCCAGGAGCGGATGCAGATTGTGGTCTGCATCGGCGACATCTGGAAGACGGAGCATGTGCTGGGCTCGTGGTTCGTGGATGGCAGATATGGTTTCCTCCTGCGGCGTTTTAGTCGTGGTGGGGTGCTAGATCTGGAGTTCGATGACGTGTCCAGGGTGTTGCCCCAGTCTGATTCGTTCAACGGTAAGGGCTTCACTTTTGGTGAGCCACCTTAGAGGTCCGTAAAGTTGCATATCAGCGATGGAGCCGCGTCGAGCTCGGGTGAGAAGGTAATTCGTCATTCTTTTCTTCCATGCCTACTGTGGTGGTGCCGGAGGCAGGTGACGAGCGTTGGTGTCAAGCTCAGAGATGTTCTGCTATCTTTTCAGTTTTGTCATGTCGGTCTTTACGTGACTTGTATTTTGTTCTTTATGATATAAATGAGACACATACCATGAAAAAAAAAAGATAAATCTGGAGCCTTTCTTAACACAAATAGGAGTACCAAACAGCAAATAAATCTGGGCAAACATCAGCCGCACCTGTGGTTGACAAGAAGCAGCTTGCGACCAGAACCGACAATACGCATCGCGTCTCCCACTCTGGTAAATCACAGAGAGGAAAAGGTGGCTGGAGTTAACTTGGGAGTTAAAATGAAGCATCCCAGGCAGAGTGGCGGTGGGGATGAGGAAGCTGTACCTGAAGGGGTAGGCGGCGGAGGTGAGAGGGCGCGGACGAAGTGGAGTAACGGCGGCCCGCGCCGGAGATGAGGGCGACGACTCGTCGGAGGAGCGCGGGCGGCGAGGAGAGGACGCCCATGCTGGCGGCGCGGCAGGAGGAGGAGGGGGCAAGGAAGGAAAGCAGGAGGCAAGGAGGAACAAACTGGCAAATCTTACAGACCCAAACTAGAAACGTTGGGCTGGGCTGGGCTGGCCCGGATACCGCAGGCCCATTTCAGGGAGCTGCGAGTGAAAAAAAAAGAATGGCCCGGCTCACAAAACGAGCACAACATCGAAATAATACCCGCAAAAAACCGCAAAAATGGTCTCTTCAGGTTTCGAACTCGCGCAGTTCCACTAACTCAAGTGTTTTGCAAACCACTCAACTTATATGCCATTATGCTGTTAGGCGGCGCTTGGATGGGATGTATTGCAATTCGGAGGTGTCAAATTTACAGGTGTATTGTACTGGTCACGACTGATTTCCGGCCTGAATCGAAACGGACGGCCCGAGGCGTGTATTTTTTACAGGTGTATTCGAAAGAAACACGCTAATCCAAACAAGGCCTAACTCCCTCCGTTCCTAAATATAAGTCTTTCTAGAGATTTCAGCAAGTGACTACATATAAAGCAAAATGACTAAATATACAATCTAAAATATGTCTACATACATCCATACGTTGTTGTCCATTGAAAATGTCTAGAAAAAACTTATATTTAGGAACGGAGGGAGTAGGTAATAGCGCCAACTGCATAATAACAATGTCGCCACACTATTAATGTTTTTTGAATTAGTTGACGAAAAAATCCTGAATTTCAAAAGGTTAATGGATTTCGAAAAAAGTTCATCCATTTTCAGGAAAAATTTCACAAACTAGAAAACAAGTTCACAAATTTTAAAACAAAATTTCATCAATTTTGAAAAAAGTTCATCAAATTTGAAAAAAGTTCATCAAATTTGAAAAAAAATTCATGTATTTAAAAAATCGAATTTGAATAAATTTCATCCAATTCGAATTTTATAGCAAAGTTAAAATAAAAAATTCATCAATTTTGAAAAAAGTTCATAGAAATTGAAAAAAAGTTCTTGGATTTTCAAAAAATCATCGACTTTAAAAAAGGTTCATTGAATTTGAGAAAAATTCATCGAATTTGGAATAAGTTCATGGATTTTTTAAAAAGTTCATCAGATTTTAAAAAATGTCCACAAATTTTGAAAAAAGTTCACAGATTTGGAAAAACGTTCATGGATTTTTAAAAAAACATTCGGTGATTTTGAAGAAAAATTCATCAATTTACAGTCACATATTTCGGAAAAAGAAATAAATAGAAAAAAGGAAAAAGAACAGAAAAAATAAGAAATAAAAAGAAATGTGAACTGGAAACGAAGAAAGAAGACCGAAGAAGTTTTTATGCATAAGTTTGCGATGGCCCTAGTGGTTAGCACGGTGCGCTATGAACTTAGAGGTCTATAGTTTGATTCGTCGGCACGCACCATCTTTTGCACTTTAAACAGATAAAGGAAAATGCTAAATGGGCTGACCCATCTCACAGTAGAGAGTGTGATTGAGGCGCCCGTTTGCAAAAAGATCTATAATGGGCGCCCGTTGGCACGTACCAAGTGACTTTGCCGTCAGCCAAGTCATTTGCCGTATGCACAAGTAATAACGGACGGCAAAGCAGCATCTTTGCCGTCAGTCGAAACGTGATTTTTGCCATCAGTCCAACTACTTTACAGGCGACAAAGAATTTTTTAATTTTTTTAAAAATACGCTGGACACATGAACATCAACAAGACATGAAGGACAAGAGCAAAGTTCTGCTATAACATTCTTACGCAAGAAATTTACAGATCTGAACATCAACAATTTCTTTATAGATCAAATTATAAAATTCTTCTACAACTTATTTACAGAGGAAGAGGGCTCGGGGCGTTAGCTGGGGCCGTCGGTGGCGCGAGCGGCGGCGGCCGGTAGCCCAAGACCATACCGGGCGCTGTCCTCCTCTTCGTAGGAGGTGCGGGGCAGCCCCTGTTGGCAGTCGCGCGGGCATGGAGCCGTTCGGCCTGCTGCACTAGTTGGGGGCGAGCGGCATGAGCCCTTTGCATCTATCGATGCTCCCTGCGACAGCCGATGGCGCGAGCGGCGACCAGTGGCCTGAGCGGCGGAGGCGGCTGGTGACCCAAGCGGCGGCTGCCAGTGGCGTGAGCGGGAAGGGAGAAGAGAGGGGCAGGGACGTGGGCGGTGTCCGGTGGCTGGAGCGGCAACGTTCGGCGAGATCTAATGCCGGCAATGGAGTGCTCTGGATCAATGCAGAGCAGAGGTATACGAGAGAGAGAGAGAGAGAGAGAGAGAGATGCGAGATAGACAGGCCATGAGGGGTGGAACCTGGTGGATAAGGTGGGTGGGCTGTGGGTGGTTGGGGTGGGGCCCGGCAACGTGAAGGGAGAGAGAGTGGTGGGGGTGGGTTGTGCATCTAGGTTGGATGTTGCTGCAAGTCATCGATCCGTGGGATCGATATGTGGGCTTTGTTTCACTTTGCCGTCTGCGTTTTTATTTAGAGACGAAATAGATCTCACTTTGTCGTTTGTAAACAAAAATGAAGACGACGTCTTTGTTTTTTTTACAAACGGAAAAATAAGCTCTTTACTATCTGTAAATAGAAAACGCAGAGGACAAACATACTTTTTCATTTGTGATTTTTTTACAGACGGCAAATTGGTCTTTGCCGTCAGCGACTGTCGGCAAAATTAGTCTTTGTTGTCTGTCCCGACAAAATGTTGATGATAAAGTGAAGTACTGACGGCAAATCTCCTGTTTCCTGTAGTGTTAGCCGGCTTAGCATGCGTCGTCATCTCTTTGATCTTGTCTGGGTTAGCCTCGGTGCCCCGTTCTGACACCAGAAAATCGAGGAACTTGCCTACAGGGACACCAAAAACGCACTTGGCCAGGTTAATCTTCATCTTGTAAACTTGAAAGTTATCGAAAGTCTCTTTGAGGTCGTCCAATAGAGTTTCGTTCTTCTGGGACTTGACCATAGTGTCATCAACATAAGTATGAATGTTGCACCCGATCTATTTGTGGAATAATTCTGCACGCAACGCTGATAAGTAGCCTCCGCCACTACTAGGGAAAACCTTATACACAGAACTTTAGCAGTAGCATGGGTCAAAAAAGCTCGCTGGTGCTAATTAGCAGTAGCGCGCCTGAGGAAACCACGCTGCAGATAAAGATCTAGCAGTAGCGCGTCTTGCTTCAAACACGTTACTACTAAAATTCCCACGGCTTAGCCGATAGGCTACACATAGTAGTAGCGATCTATAACGAACCGCGCTACCGCTATTTTATTTGTAGCAGCGCGTTTTAATATAAACTCGCTACTGCTAAAGGTTATAAAATTAAATGGAAAGAAAATGGAAAGGTAATTGAAAATGAAAGAAATAGAATAAGGTGAAAGTAAAAAAATAAAATGTGAAGAAAACTAAACGAAAAAGGGGAAAAAAGAGAAAGGAGTAGCAGTAGCGTGTATCACAGAACGCGCTGTGGCTAAGATAGCAGCAGCGCTTTTCCTGGAACGCGCTACTTCTACTTTTGACTTAACCACGGGGTTCGCCCTTCCCCACGCGGCCACTTCCCCCAAATCCAACTCTCTCCACTGTCGCCGCCGCCGTCGCCCGTCGGCCGCCGCGCGCTCTCCGCACCCTCTACGCCGCCAAGACCCCAGATTCAATGCCGCCCCCGCCCCCGACCTCAACGCCACCCCGGACGCCGCCCCGACCCCGACATCGACGCCGGCCGCCATCCGCCGCGCGCCCGAGCCCCGACCCCGACATCGACGCCGCCCTGCCCCTCCCTAGCCACAGGCACCCGAGGTGAGCACGCCCGCTCCTCCCTCTCCCCTACCTCTGCCTAGGGTTTCTTTATATTTTAGTTGCATCAAATTAGTTAGGGTTCATGTAAGAGTGGAAACAAATCGGATGCAGATGCGGCTCAAATGAGTTAGGGTTCATGTAATTAAGGGTGAAAACGAATCAAATTTCTAAGATGAATCATAAAACGAGTAAAATTTGACCACTTATTTCACTTTATAGTTGGATAATTGAAATATCCGCTACCACTTTCCACCCCTATAGGTTCATCAAATTAGATGGTAATTAGGGCAGTAGTTCCTAGGTACTAATTAGTTAGTAAGAACTAGGTACTAATTAGGTACTAGAATATTTTTATTTATAGTAAGTTATTTTTAGTAAGAACTAGTTGAATTAATAGAACTAGTTAGTAAGAACTTGTTTCTATTTTTTAGTTAAAGCAATTTTTCCCGTCTCGACGTGGACGATGCCTATCCCGCATCCTCGTCATCGAGTCGGCGGAGGACGACACCTGCTTGACCAGATCGGCCATGTCCGGGACTGGGCTCCGCCGGGGTGGTACTGGGAGGCGCTACCTACCGGGGGGCGCAGGTTGGTGAGGAGCCAGCCTATCGTTGACCCGAACCTTCTTTGGTGGCGGTCGCGTGGGCCAATGACGATCCAGAGGCTCGAGGACTCCGCGGAGGTGGTGCGTCACCGTGTCAGTGAGGAGGACGCGCACGTCTGTCGCTACTTGTTTGCGTTGGAGCACAGGCCATTCTCCAATACCTGGCAGGTTCTCCGGGGATCTCACTGGAGCTATGATCCCGTGATGGTTCCTTCTCTGTGGGTGTCCACCGCCCGCGCCGATACCCATCGTGTGCTAGGGTTTTAGTTGTATTAGTGATGTTATATGTATGACACTATTCGTGATGTATTAGTGATAATATTCGACGATGTACGGATGCATGAGATGATTTACTTTTGCTTATTGAATGCATGCTAATTTGAGTCCTATAAGATATTTTGAAATGTATATCTTGTGTTGCTCAATATCCAAGTGGCCGGTCATGTTTGCAGGTTACACCTCCGAGTGGCCTATGTTTTGCTGGAGTGTTGATTCATTTCCGTTCCGGCAAATGTCAGGCGCTCGATATGTCCTATTTTAGCAAAGGCATGCCGTATTTTTCCGTGAATTTTGGCATGACTTATGCCAGAATATGTAGGAAATATCGAGTGCCCCGGATTTGTGTGTTGAGTATGTTGGTAGTTCTCTTCGATCGATTTTCAATTAATGTTTTAACTATGAACATAGGAAATGTCTGACGACGAAAAGGATTTCGGTATTTGCAAATACTGCGAAGACAAGCGCGTCCTGTGCGACGGAATCTTCCTAGATGATGATAGGCGCTTCAGCATCAAGCTGGACGAGAACTTCGAAGTGGATACAGTAAGTCACAACGACAAGTCTTTTTTCGTAATTAAGCATGACATCTGCTTCATTTGCTTCAACTTATTTTTTTTACTATTCTACTAGCGTATCCCCTGCCATGCAAGAGTTTTTGTATTGGATAAGATAGGTTTCAGTCATAGTACGGAGGAAAAGAAAGTTTACTTGAAGACCGAGCATGGTTATATTTTCCATGCAAAATTATACAATTCAGACGACTACACCTATTTTGGATGCAAAATATGGCGAGCACTATGCAAGACTTATGCATTTGAGCCTGATATGGTTATCACCTTAGATATTCGTCTAGAAGATGATATTGAAGGTACTACCGACATCTGGGTCGATGTGCAGACGCCTCCAGTTATACCATTATGTAAGTTTCTCAACCATATTTATGTCTTTGATATTGTTTATTGAAAAATAGTGGACAACTAATTTGTATTTTCAGCTTATTTCGCTGCAAGCAAACATGTCCAGCGCTTGGTAGACATGACCGTATACTGTCCTGGGGTTGAACTCAACTGCGAGGAGCTCAGTCATTATGTTTCATGGCTTGAGGATCTTGATACTGTGAAGACAAATTTTCTTCCTGCATTTAGAAATGTTAGTACTGAAAATGTGCGACCAATAGTGTTCGTAATGAACTACGGTCACATCTATTTAGTAAGGATGGTAAGATTTTTACTATTTGTCATCAGTGCATATTTTCCATACATTATTTTTGAAGCTAAACTTCATTGCTAAGTATGTTACCATACGATGTTCTTCAACAGGGACTCCCGATGAATGTTGTGCCTTATGGTATCGAGACTAAAGGTACCATGAGTATTATCAGCTTACGGACAAGATATCCTAAAGATTACTTTAGTGCATTCAAGATTAGCGACGGATGCTTAATAGTGCAAGACTGGACCAAATATGTGATGGGGGAGCGCAGAGAAGTACTAGGGGGCAGCAAACAGCTGCGCTACCCACGATTAGGAGACAGGTTCATCTGCATGCTCCAGTTTGATCAAGGAGGAGAGCTATACATGTTTTATGTTATTTTACCTAAGAGAGAGCAGCATGAGTGATTGGCTAGCTAGAAATGAGTTTGAGGATGATGATGTGCTACACTATTACTATGATGATAAAATAGCTAGTGTTGGTGGTAATGACTATGATGATTACTATTAGCTAGTGTTAGTGGTGTTTAAATAAATACTGTTGGTGGTTGAGGGAGTCCCGGATTAGGGGGTGTCCGGATAGCCGGACTACCATCATCGGCCGAACTGTCATCGGCCGGACTATCATCATCGGCCGGACTCCAAGACTATGAAGATACAAGATTGAAGACTTCGTCCCGTGTCCGGATGGGACTTTCCTTGGCGTGGAAGGCAAGCTTGGTGATACGGATACGTAGATCTCCTACTATTGTAACCGACTCTATGTAACCCTAGCCCTCTCCGGTGTCTATATAAATCGGATGGCTCTAGTCCATAGGACACAACAACAACCATTACAATCATACCATAGGCTAGCTTCTAGGGTTTAGCCTCCTTGATCTCGTGGTAGATCCACTCTTGTAAACATCCACAATATCAATATCAATCAAGCACGACGTAGGGTTTTACCTCCATCAAGAGGGCCCGAACCTGGGTAAAACATCGTGTCCCTTGTCTCCTGTTACCATCCGCCTAGACGCACAGTTCGGGACCCCCTACCCGAGATCCGCCGGTTTTGACACCGACATTGGTGCTTTCATTGAGAGTTCCTCTGTGCCGTCACCGATAGGAAGGATGCCTCCTCCCGTCTTCAAGGACGGTATTTTTGCCAAAGGAGCCTTGGCCGCCGGCCAAACTATCCGGCTGGGTGGTTTTCTTATGACCGCCTGTCCGGCTACCGCTTCGACAATGACCTCTCAAGTCGTCAAAAGCAATCTTCACGTCAGCTCGGAATTCACCGAGCGGCTAGATCCAATAGAGCTCTCGTCCGTAAACGAGCTCTTGGATCGCATTGCCGCCCTGGGAGTCGCTACAGACTACAATCAGATTGGGCTTAAAACCGATCTGAGAGAGATTAACTCCCCCCAGGTCACCCACCACGTTGCAGTGGTAGAGGAACAATGCGGCGACTCTTCTTCTGTATTGAAAACTAGTCATGTCCGGGCTCCCGAACCCCCCATGCCGGATTCCCGCGGAGGGACGGACTTCGATCAAGCACTGAACTTAAAGTCAGGCATCGGACCAGACTCGTTGGACAACGTCCAACAATCCAAGCTTCCAAATTTGGAAACTTCTCGGCCCTCGAGCCTTGAGATGGGTAGGGTTCTGGACTTAATTCCGCCCACCCGCCCAGACATATGCGATCTATCTCTAATCCGGCAAGAGCCCGCTGAGACAGTACATCACTACTGGGCCAGATTCCTCCTGGTTATGGACAGGATAAAGGACTGCCGAGAGGAAAACGCAATCTCAATTTTTTGCAATAATTGCACGGACGAGGGAATCTTGAACGTCGTCAGCCGTCGTGAAATTACACGCTTCGCCGACCTGGCGTCCATAGTACGAAAGTACTGTGCGACGGAGAGTTTCCGGACAACCGAAAATAAGTTTTGGGAAAATCCGGCCCCGAATACAACCCTAGTCCGTAACAAGAGGGTGCATTACACTCAGGCACCAGATACAAAAATCAAAAAGCAAATACCCCATAGAGGGCACGGAACCGTACTGGAGGGATGGCTTAGCGGACCCTGTAAAATTCACAGTACAGAAGGCGCCGTCCCAACACATAGCCTTCGAGCATGTTGGATATTACGGCAGGTGGCCAAAAGTGGAGAGGAGCTTCTAGCCCTGGAAAACCACTCCAACAATACCTGTACGGTATCAACAGTCTTCGAGAGTTTCGCATCAAACAATATGCGGAAACGAACAATCCGCAGCCTTGTCGAAGTCTACCAAGTAGCAACAACTAATCCATGGAGCGACACAACCATCACCTTCAACGCCAGCGACCAACCTAAATTCCGAACAGCCCGAGCTCCAGCTGCACTGGTACTTAGTCCAATAGTGGATGGCTTTCGACTTACAAAGGTCCTCATGGATGGCGGCAGCGGATTAAACCTCATCTACGAGGAAACCCTTCAAAAAATGGAAATAGACTGGAGCCGCATTGAGCAAAGCAGCACAACCTTTAGAGGAATAATCCCTAGCCGGGAGGCGCGCTGCATAGGAAAAATCACACTCGATGTGGTATTCGGCTCGCCGGACAATTACAGATCCGAAGAAGTCACGTTCCAAGTGGCCCCGTTCAACAGCGGATATCACGCTATATTAGGACGAGAGGCATTCACAATTTTTCAAGCCGTACCCCATTACGGGTACATGACGCTCAAAATGCCTGGGCCCGGCGGAATAATCACTCTCGTTAGTAATCCGGACATAGCACTCCGCGCCGAAAACTAGACAGCCGCATTAGCCTTAGAGGCACTATCCGAAGCCCTAGCGGCAGAGGAACTCACCGCGCTGCGCTCTACGGTGAATAGGGACGATGTGATACTCGATAAGAGATCCAAGTCCACTCCTTTAAACTAGCAGATGAAATAGTAAAATTCCAGGTCCACCCAACGGACCCGACAAAGACGGCCTCCATCGGGGCACAATTGAACCCTGATGTAGACGCCGCACTGCGAGAATTCCTTCGGGAAAATTGGGACATTTTTGCCTGGAACCCCTCGGATATGCCCGGAATCCCACGCAGATTGGCAGAACACAGCCTAAACATCCTAAAAGGATTCAAGCCAGTCAAACAGGCTCTTCGACGATTTTCCGAACCCAAAAGACAGGCAATGGGAGAAGAGCTAGCCAAACTATTGGAAGACGGATTCATCAGAGACATCAAACATCCGGATTGGCTAGCAAACCTGGTAATGGTACCAAAGAAGGACAAATCCTGGCGCCTATGTGTCGATTTCAAAGACCTAAATAAAGCCTGCCCAAAGGATCCCTTCCCCCTCCCCCGCATCGACCAAATCATCGATGCCACTGCAGGGCACGATTCATTGTGCTTCCTGGACGCATACTCCGGCTATCATCAAATCAAGATGGCAGAAACGGATCAAGCCGCAACGGCATTCATTACTCCATATGGACCATTCTGCTTCAACATGATGCCCTTCGGACGCCGGCGCAACATATCAGCGCATGATTCGGACATGTCTGGCTACCCAGATTGGCAAAATAGTAGAGGCATACGTAGACGACGTAGTCGTCAAAACTAAACACGTCGAAACTCTAGTAGACGTCTTGAGGCTCACATTCGACAACCTCAGAGCATATGACATCAGGCTGAATCCGGAAAAATGCGTTTTCGGCGTACCAGCTGGAAAGCTGCTGGGCTTCATCGTATCCGGTAGAGGAATTGAAGCAAACCCAGCCAAGATCCGAGCTCTGTCACAGCTAGATATCCCAAAAGACCTCAAGCAAATACAAAAATTGACTGGATGCGTGGCGGCTCTAAGCCGCTTTATCTCCCGTCTAGGAGAAAAGGCATTGCCCCTCCATCGCCTCCTTAGGCGCACCGAACACTTCGAGTGGACGGATGCTGCCACCGCTGGACTCGAAGAAATAAAGGCCATATTGGCAACAAATCCGGTCCTGGCTGCGCCCAACCTGGGCGAACCAATGTTGTTATACATCACAGCAACGCATCAAGTTGTAAGCGCGGTACTCGTCGTCGAACGAGAGACAGAAGGGCATAAATTCCCTCTTCAAAAACCAGTATACTACGTATCCACTGTGTTAACCCCCTGCAAGTCCCGTTACCCGCACTATCAGAAGATAGCATACGCGGTGTTCATGGCATCCCGGAAGCTCCGACACTACTTTCAAGAGTGTTCGATAACAGTGGCCTCTGAAGTACTACTTAACGACATTATAAACAACCGCGACGCGACGGGCAGGATTGCAAAATGGGCCATTGAGCTCTTACCATTTGATATAACTTACAAACCTCGGCGAGCTATAAAGTCACAAGTTTTGGCTGACTTTGTCGCTGAATGGACCGAAGCCGAACTCCCTAAAGTGTACGGCGCATACTCCAATTGGATTATGCACTTCGACGGCTCTAAAATGTTAGCCGGATTGGGGGCTGGCGTCGTATTGACATCCCCGACCGGGGACACAGTCCAATACGTACTTCAGATAATGTACACGGACTCCAACAACGCAGCCGAATACGAGGCCCTTTTACATGGTCTCCGGATGGCAATCTCCATGGGCATTCAACGCCTAGAGGTGCGCGGGGATTCAAACCTCGCAATATCCCAAATAAATGGAGACTTTGACGCCAAAGATCCGAAAATGGCAGCATATCGCAACACTGTCCTAAAAATGTCAGCTCGGTTTGAAGGACTTGAATTCCATCACGTAGCCCGGGATAATAACCAAGCTGCCGACGTACTGGCACGCATCGGCGCAAAACGCGACGCTGTCCCTCCTAACATCTTCTTGGAACGGCTCTTCAAGCCATCCGTACTATGGGAAGAGGAGTCCGGAAATAACAAACCGGAACAAGCCGCACCAACCGGCGATTCAGCCGATGACATAACACCTTCAGCCCACGACATAATGGCAGTAATTGTCCCATGGACAGAACCATTCCTCGCCTACTTGCTTAGGCAGGAACTCCCCGAAGACCATAATGAGGCCCGCTGCGTAGTCCGGCGATCTAAAGCCTACAAGGTCCATGAGGGAGAACTCTATAAGAAAAGCACAACCAGAGTCCTTCAAAGGTGTATCTCCGAAGAGGAAGGGCGAGACCTTCTGGCTGAAATTCATGCCGGACTAGGCGGACACCACGCCGCAGCCCGGGCCCTTGTAGGAAAGGCGTTCCGTACAGGATTTTATTAGCCGACGGCCCGGGCATATGCTCAGGACTTAGTCCAAAGATGCGTCGGTTGTCAGCTCTTTGCTAATCAGAGCCATATGCCACCCACCTCCCTCAAAACTATACCCATTACCTGGCCGTTCGCGGTCTGGGGGCTTGACATGGTTGGACCACTTAAAGGGGGAACCCACAAGCAAAGATACCTATTGGTCATGGTGGATAAATTCACCAAATGGATAGAGGCCAAGCCAGTTAAAACGGCAGAGTCCGGACCAGTGATAGACTTCATATCTGGGGTAGTACACCGTTACGGTGTCCCCCACAGCATTATCACCGATAACGGCACGAACTTCACGGCCGACGAGGTTAAATCATGATGCAAAAATATGGGCATCAAGCTCGATTACGCTTCAGTCTATCACCCTCAAACCAACGGTCAAGTGGAACGAGCAAATGGTCTAATAATGAGCGGCATCAAACCCAGACTAGTGCGGTCCCTTACGAAATCTGACACGCACTGGGTAGAGGAGCTCGACTCCGTACTCTGGGGGCTGCGGACAACGCCTAACCGTACTACCGGATTCACACCATTTTTATGGTATACGGCGCAGAAGCAGTTTAGCCCCGCGACATCATTCATGACTCACCTCGAGTGCGCATGTACGAAGAAAGAGAAGCTGAGTTGGATCGGCAGGACAGCTTGGACGCATTGGAGGAAGAACGCGATGTCGCCAAGGCTCGTTCCGCATTTTATCAGCAACAGGCTTGAAGATACCAAAGCAGAGAAGTACGGGCCAAGACTTACAACGTTGGCGAACTAGTTCTACGCCTGCCGGACAAGAAAAAGGACAAGCTCAAGCCCAAATGGGAAGGCCCCTTCATCATCAATCAAGTCCTGACCGGCGGAGCGTACCGTCTATGAAATGCATCGGATAACCGACTCAAGCCGAACCCATGGAACGCAGCCTGCCTCCGAAGATTCTATGCCTAGCCCCAGACTAAGAGTTCGTCCCTTTCCCCCCGTCCAATTTTTTTTTACTTCAGCTGCCTTTTGTTTATCTTTTTCTTCTCAACCCTATTCATCAAAGCCTTAAAGGGCCTACTTGCGCAACGGTCGCGCGCAATTGATGTGCTATCCGCACTCATTATACCTGGGGGCTTCTTTACCAGAAGCTTAATTATAAGGGCTTCATGCCCAGCACATGTGTCAAGCCTCCACATGTACCTTTTATTCACCATTATATGCATCGATATGACTTAAGTTTTGGCCAAGCTGGGTTGCCTGGCTCCTGTGCTTACCCCTACGTTCCCGATTGTTCGGCTAGGAGGTAAAGGGAGCACCTCTGCGATTGTTACTGCCGGGTCAGCCGGATGTGTACCTCAGACTGGGTGAAGCCGAAAGCTAGCGTTCTTAAGGGAATATTCGGTCGGTGACTTAAAAGATGATTTTTTATCCACTTATTTATCTGCCCCTAGATGTTTTGCTGCTTTTTTCGCAGTCCGGACATGCACTTTAGGGCATGCCACCCCCAGAGGAAAGGAACCCTTAACAGAACTATTCTCCCTGGAAGATGTTTCTTACTACCCATGTAATATAACATAACTCCCCTAAAAAAATGTAATATAACATAACTAGTTGGGCACTTGTCTGATAAAGCACTGATGACCCCTACGCCTGGTCTCCATGCATGCCCCGGTTGTTTCATAACCGAGATGGTATTCGGACACACTCCGGACTCTAGGGTCCCGAGGTCGAAGCGAAAAGGTCGGCAAAGACAAACGATCTACAATCCGGCAGAAGGCATTTTATATGTCATTTTATAATACATTGTCAAATCGACTGATTGTATTCTTCCTCAATCCCGTCTAACAGGTTGTCTAATTTACAGTCTTGTTGGGAAAATTTAGCGGCCAGCTCTACTTGGCCGTATACTAAACTCACAGGGATCTCCTTCCCATCGGGCCCCACAGGTTCGACTTCGGCCATGTGGTTGGGATCCGCCTTCTTGTACCGCGTCTTTACCATGGCCCAGGCCTCCCTGGCACCTTGGCGGCAGGCCGAAATCTTCCATAAATGGAAGCGCTGCCGCACTCCCTGAAGCTTCTCCGCAAGCTCCCCAAGACCCTCGGGTAAGGAGATGGCTGGCCATAAAGCCTGGATGACGCCGCTCATTGCCTGCCGAACTCGTTCGATCAGTTGCAACAATTTGGGAAGTTGATCACCCGTTGATACGGGCATCTCCTCCGCAGGGCGACCTGTGAGCATACCTGCAGACATATTCTGTCAAATTGACTTCCTCGCCGAACTCTTCTTTTCAAAGGAGTTCGCTCAAGCACTTACTATAGATGCCGCGACGAAGCCACTGATTCTCCTTAATGGAGCCCGACAGCTCGGCCCGAACGCCTTTCAGCTCTTCTCCAAGCTGGGCATGGGCATCCTGGAGCTTGTTCCTTTCATGCTGCACCTTATGCAGCACCCTCTCGCCGGCCTTTAGTTGGCGGAGAAGTTCTTGCCTGTCCGGATCTTGTCCGGCAGCACCTGCAACGTTATTTTTTAGACTTGCGCAAAGGCCAAACGCTACTTATCTTTCTAAAATAATGCGTTACCAGGAGAGGTCCCTGTGTTTCCTCCTGCGCCAGAGAGTGCGGCCTCAAGTTGGGCCTTGCACTCTTGCAGCTCCTGAGACAGTTGGGTATTCTTCTCGGTAAGATCCTACGTTTCATACGATCCTTAAATCAGTTAATATAACTACTTTAAGTCTTGGGGGCTACTGGCATATACAACTATTAAATTCTCTTACCCGTATGTCTTTTACATACTGCTCCGTGGCTCTGGTAAAACTATCTTGATCAGCACGAAGGTGCGCGTCCCCCGCGTTAAAGGCATTCAACGCCTCGGGGGAGAAGCACGCGTCACGAAATACTGTCCGGCGGCGCCTGTGATTCAGGGCACTCTCCACCTCAGACTTGGTGGCGGACAGTCTCTCGGCATCCTCCATCGGAGGAACGTCTGGCTTGCGCCTTGTGCTCGCCTCCCCCTCCAGACCAGGTGCTGGAGCCTGGCTGGTAGAGGTTGGATTGGCAACCTCCATGCCCGCAGTCCGGCAGACGCTTTTCTCCCTACAAAAGTCATGAGCACTCAAATGCTTCCTAGGAACGTTGCTCTAAATAATGAATTGTGAGCTACACCTTTGCGGCGACGTTTCAGTCCGCGCCGCGCTCCTCTTCCGCCTACTGGTCCGGACTGGCCTTTGCTGGCCAGCCACCGCGGGCTCGGCTTCTCGCCCTAGGGGCGCCTCCTGCACAGCGCCATCGTATACGGTGGTTAGAAATAAGCAAGGAAGGAATGACGGTGTCAGGACTTCGGTCGCAATCACCTGGGAAGCGGATATAGTCCGGGATAGTTGGCCGTGATGGCGACTAAAGCATTGTCCATGCTGAGCTGGTGGAACACCCCGTCGATTAGCTTCACCATTATGTCCGGATCCTCTTCGGAGGCCGGATCCCGGGATCTCTCTGGATCCTCGGGTTGCGGAGCTGGACTTAGCATGTCCTCCACGATCCGGCGCAGCTCCTGCGTCGAAAGAAGAAAACAATATAAGAAACTTAAGTTTCAAAAAGCATGGGTCGGGCACGCAGAGTGTTCGCTTACCCAAGGCCGGGGATTATTCATGGAGAACCCATTTAACGGGTTCGTCCGAAGGAAATCCTCCTTCTCCCCCTTATACAGGCCGGACAGGATCGTCACCAGATCTTCGACCGAATCCGGCCCTTTGCGGCCATGACGGGTGGCATCGTCCTCCCCGTTGAAATCCCACATGGGGTGGCCCCTGTATTGTAGTGGCTGCACCCCCCGCATAATGCATGTTGCCATGACTCCAATCATGGTCAACCCGACATGGGCCAGTAACCTTATTCGGCCCATCAAATAATGGACGCTGTTGTCTTCCTCCAGTTGGGGGCTCCGCGGACGCCAACTAAGGCGTTTCTTCAGAGGAGCATTGCTGAACTCCGGGAGGCCGATCCGAACAGGGTCCGGCAGCGGAGCGTCTTCTATATAAAACCATTCCGAAGGCCAGTCTTCGGACGCCTTCTTAGGGGTTCCGGATGGATATCTGGTCCTGGCAATGCGCCATATTTCGGCGCCGCCCACTTGATATATGGACCCCTCGTGAGAACGGGGTACAAGGCAGAACAACCTCTTCCATAGCGCGAAATGGGGCTCGACACCCAGGAATAGCTCGCAAAGAGCTACGTAACCCGCAATATGCAGGATTGAGGCGGGCGTGAGGTGATGAAGCTGGAGTCCGTAGAACTCCAGGAGCCCACGGAGGAATGGATGTACAGGAAATCCGAGCCCCCTTATCAGATAGGGGACGAAGCATACCCGCTCTCCTTTGTTGGGACTTGGGGTAACCTCCGCTTGCTTCCCACCTTTGTAGGTGGCCAGCCCAGCTCGAACCGGAACCATAAAGGCCGGAGGGAGATATCCCCCCGCTTGGAGCTTCACCAGCTCGTTGTGCGGAACAGAACATCTCCTCCAATCTCCTGGCAAAGGGCTGGGAGCGCGAGAAGAGGAGCCGCGTTGACGGTCCATGATGGAATGGATTCTTGGTCGAAAGCGCTCCGATGAGTATTTGCGGGAGGAAGATGGTGATTTGGATCTGGATTCTTGCCTCCCTTATAGGCAGATTATTCGCACAACTAGGGGGTAAAACATAAAAGACACCCTGGCTTTTCACATTCGCGCGACGCGTGGAAGAAGGCCGTTATTGGGCGTGGAAGCCAAGACGCGCAACATTGATGAGGAAGCCGGACACTGTTCGGCAGGTACGTAGAACTTGAAGGAGAACCCGCCTTGCAACACCGAAGACTACACACATGCTGGACTTATCGTCATTGAAGCCTGGTTCGGGGGCTACTGAGGGAGTCCCGGATTAGGGGGTGTCCGGATAGCTGGACTACCATCATCAGCCGAACTGTCATCGGCCGGACTATCATCATCGGCCGGACACCAAGACTATGAAGATACAAGATTGAAGACTTCGTCCCATGTCCGGATGGGACTTTCCTTGGCGTGGAAGGCAATCTTGGCGTTACGGATACGTAGATCTCCTACCATTGTAACCGACTCTATGTAACCCTAGCCCTCTCCGGTGTCTATATAAACCGGAAGGCTCTAGTCCGTAGGACACAACAACAACCATTACAATCATACCATAGGCTAGCTTCTAGGGTTTAGCCTCCTTGATCTCGTGGTAGATCCACTCTTGTAAACATCCACAATATCAATATCAATCAAGCAGGACGTAGGGTTTTACCTCCATCAAGAGGGCCCGAACCTGGGTAAAACATCGTGTCCCTTGTCTCTTGTTACCATCCGCCTAGACGCACAGTTCGGGACCCCCTACCCGAGATCCGCCGGTTTTGACACCGACAGTGGTAATGACTATGATGATGATTAAATAGCTTGTGCTGGCGGATTAGATTCAAGTGGAGGCAACATGTGGTGCACATCGAAAGTACTACTAGTCCAAACTAGATCAAGTTTGGATTAGTAGTATACTTTTGACATGCAGCACATATTGCCTCCACTTGAATCTAATCCACCTTCATTTGACACACTGTTATGGACATAATGATGTAAACCTCATAACTGGTATTGTACCAATATTTGTACGATGGCGCATAAATACACTAAAAATAAAAAAAATAAAAAAAATACTAGCAGCGATGGACAGAAAACACGCTGCAAGTAGTTACCTTAGCAGTAGCGTGGTACTGAACAAACACTGCAGCTATTTGTCCTAGCAGTAGTGCGTGCGGACGCGCATTACTGCTAAGCAATAGCTGTAGCGTCTTATTAGTAGCGCGCCTACCCGTGCTACTAATGGGCACAAAACCAGCGCTACTGCTAGGGTTTTCCCTAGTAGTGCGCACTCTTAAGCCTAAAAGGCATAGAGATATAGCAGAAAGCCCCAAAAGGCATGATGAAGCCATCTTTTCCTGGTCCTCAACGACCATTCTGATATGATGATAGCTGGAGTAAGCCTCCAGAAAGCATGGGCACTCACAACCAGCAGTAGAGTCGATGATCTGGTTGATGCGGGGATGGGCAAACGGGTCCTTAGGACAGACCTTGTTAAGATCTGTGTAATCAACAAACATGCACCAAGTGCCATTTTTCTTCCAAACAAGCACTGGATTTGCCAACCACTCGGGGTGAAAAACTTCAACAGTGAACCCTGTGGCCAAGAACCAGACCACTTCCTCGCTAATAGACTTGTGTCTCTCCTCACTAAAATGATGGAGGTATTGTCTAACAGGTTTCATCTTAGGATCCACATTGAGGTGGTGATCAATGAGTTCTCTCAGTACACCCGGCATGTCAGAAGGTTTCCGTGCGAAGATGTCCCGGTTCTCATGCATGAACTCGATGAGCGCGCTTTCCTATTTGGAGTCCATGCTAGTACCAATAGTAAATTGCTGGGACAAATCACCTAGAGTGAAGTCAACCTGCTTGGCATCCTCGGCCAACTTGAACTTGAGCAGGGGATCAAAGTCAGGTTTCTTTAGAGGCGTCATATCTGCCGGGTCAACTTGGCTGTATAAAACTTCAGCTCTTCTGCTGTGCAGGCTGACTCCGCATAAGCTGCATCCCCTTGCTCACACCCGCGTGCGATTTTCCTGTCACCGCCAACTGTGATGGTGCTCTCTAGCCCAAGCATCCTGAGATTGAGATACACATGACACGGCCGGGCCATGAAGCGAGCGTAAGCCGATCATCCAAAGAGGGCATCATATGGGCTCTTAATTTTGACCACCTCAGACATCAGGAATTCTGATCTGTAGTTGAACTCAATGCCAAACAAAACTTCTAGCTTCATTCGTCCAATGGGATAAGTAGACTTTCCGGGGACGATCCCATGAAAAATAGTCGAGGAAGGCTAGAGCTATTTTTTTGATAGGTCCATTCGTGTGAAGGTATCATGGTAAAATGTTGATGTTGCTTCCTCCGTCCATGAGCACCTTTGAAAGCTTATACCAGCCAACTTGAGGTGCCACAACCAGGGCTAGACAACCTAGATTCTCAACCCAGGTGACCAGTTGCTCTGACCAGTTCAAGTACTCGGGGATAGCCGTCTCAACCATATCGACAACACATTCGTGGAGCTTGCGGCGTGTTTGCAAGTGCTGGTCATGAACATGTGATTGAAGGAAATATGCCCTAGAGGCAATAATAAAGTTGTTATTTATATTTCCTTATATCATGATAAATGTTTATTATTCATGCTAGAATTGTATTAACCGGAAACTTAGTACATGTGTGAATACATAGACAAATAAAGTGTTACTAGTATGCCTCTACTTGACTAGCTCGTTGAATCAAAGATGGTTAAGTTTCCTAACCATAGACATGAGTTGTCATTTGATTAACGGGATCACATCATTAGAGAATGATGTGATTGACTTGACCCATTCCGTTAGCTTAGCACTTGATCGTTTAGTATGTTGCTATTGCTTTGTTCATGACTTATACATGTTCCTATGACTATGAGATTATGCAACTCCCGAATACCGGAGGAACACTTTGTGTGCTACCAAGAGTCAAAACGTAACTGGGTGATTATAAAGGTGCTCTACAGGTGTCTCCGATGGTGTTTGTTGAGTTCGCATAGATCGAGATTAGGATTTGTCACTATGATTGTCATAGAGGTATCTCTTGGCCCTCTCGGTAATGCACATTAGTATCAGCCTTGCAAGCAATGCGACTAACGAGTTAGTTACGGAATGATGCATTACGGAACGAGTAGAGACTTGCCGATAACGAGATTGAACTAGGTATTGAGATACCGACGATCGAATCTCGGGCAAGTAACATACCGATGACAAAAGGAACAACGTATGTTGTTATGCGGTTTGACCGATAAAGATCTTCGTAGAATATGTGGGAGAAAATCTAAGCATCCAGGTTCTGCTATTGTTTATTGGCCGGATACATGTCTCGGTCATGTCTATATAGTTCTTGTACCCGTAGGGTCCGCACGCTTAACGTTTGGTGACGATCGGTATTATGAGTTTATGTGTTTTGATATACCGAAGGTATTTCAGAGTCCCGGATGAGATCGGGGACATGATGAGGAGTATCAAAATGGTTGAGCCGTAAAGATTGATACATTGGAAGGCTATATTCGTACATCGGAAAGGTTCCGAGTGATTCGGGTATTTTTCGGAGTACTGGAGAGTTACGGGAATTCGCCGGGAGAAGTATTGGGCCTTATTGGGCCATACGGGAATAGAGGAGGCAGGCCAAAGGGAAGGAGGCAGACGCCCCCATGGTTCGAATTGGACTAGGGGAAATGGGGCGGTGCCCCCCTTGCCCTTTCCTACTCCCTCTCTCTTTCCCTGTTTCTTCTCTCCTACTCCGGAAAGGAAAAGGGGAATCCTACTAGGACTTGGGAGTCCTAGTAGGACTCCCCACACTTGGCACGCCCCCTCTAGGGCCGGCCTCCTCCTCCTCCGTCCTTTATATACGTGGGCAGGGACACCCCAAAGGTACAACAAATACACAAGTTGATCATTGATCTCTTAGCCGTGTGCGGTGCCCCCTCTACCATAATCCACCTCGGTCATATCGTTGTAGCTCTTAGGCGAAGCCCTGTACCGGTAGCTTCATAATCACCGTCATCACACCATCGTGCTGACGAAACTTTCCTTCGACACTCTACTGGATCGGAGTTCGTGGGACGTCACCGAGCTGAACGTGTGCAGATCGCGGAGGTGCCGTACGTTCGGTACTAGGATCGGTCGATCGTGAAGATCTACGACTACATCAACCGCGTTTTCATAACGCTTCTGCTTTCAGTCTACGAGGGTACATGGACAACACTCTCCCCTCTCGTTGCTATGCATCACCATGATCTTGCGTGTGCGTAGGAAAATTTTGAAATTACCACATTCCCTAACAGTGGCATCCGAGCCAGGTTTATGCGTAGATGTTATATGCACGAGTAGAACACAAGTGAGTTGTGGGCGATACTAGTTATACTGCTTACCATCATGTCATACTTTGATTCGGTGGTATTGTTGGACGAAGCGGCCCGGACCGACCTTACACGTACGCTTACGCGAGACTGGTTCTACCGACGTGCTTCGCACACAGGTGGTTGGCGGGTGTCAGTTTCTCTAACTTTAGTTGAATCGAGTGTGGCTACGTTCGGTCCTTGTTGAAGGTGAAAACATCACTAACTTGAGAAAATATCGTTGTGGTTTTGATGCGTAGGTAAGAACGGTTCTTGCTTAGCCCGTAGCATCCACGTAAAACTTGCAACAACAAAGTAGAGGACGTCTAACTTGTTTTTGCAGGGCATGTTGTGATGTGATATGGTCAATAAATGATGTTATATTTTATTGTATGAGATGATCATGTTTTGTAACGAAGTTATCGGCAACTGGCAGGAGCCATATGGTTGTCGCTTTATTGTATGCAATGCAATCGCCCTGTAATTGCTTTACTTTATCACTAAGCGGTAGCGATAGTCGTAGTAGCAATAGTTGGTGAGACGACAACGATGCTTCGATGGAGATCAAGGTGTCAAGCCGGTGATGATGGTGATCATGACGGTGCTATGGAGATGGAGATCAAAGGCACAAGATGATGATGGCCATATCATATCACTTATATTGATTGCATGTGATGTTTATCCTTTATGCATGTTATTCTGCTTTGATTGACGGTAGCATTATAAGATGATCTCTCACTAAATTTCAAGGTACAAGTGTTCTCCCTGAGTATGCATCGTTGCCAAAGTTCGACGTGCCGAGACACCACGTGATGATCGGGTGTGATAAGCTCTACGTTCACATACAACGGGTGCAAGCCCATTTTGCACACGCAGAAATACTCGTGTTAAACTTGACGAGCCTAGCATATGCAGATACGGCCTCAGAACACTGAGACCGAAAGGTCGAGCGTGAATCATATAGTAGATATGATCAACATAGTGATGTTCACCATTGAAAATTACTCCATTTCACGTGATGATCGGACATGGTTTAGTTGAATTGGATCACGTGATCACTTAGATGATTAGAGGGATGTCTATCTAAGTGGGAGTTCTTAAGTAATATGATTAATCGAACTTTAATTTATCATGAACTTAGTCCTGATAGTATTTTGAAAATTATGTTGTAGATCAATAGCTCGCGTTGTTGCTTCCCGATGTTTTTTACTAGAGAAAACTAAGTTGAAAGATGATAGTAGCAATGATGCGGACTGGGTCCGTGATCTAAGGTTTATCCTCATTGCTGCACAGAAGAATTATGTCCTTGATGCACCGCTAGGTGACAGACCTATCGCAGGAGCAGATGCAGACGTTATGAACATTTGGCTAGCTCAATATGATGACTACTTAATAGTTTAGTGCACCATGCTTAACGGCTTAGAATCGGGACTTCAAAGACATTTTGAACGTCATGGACCATATGAGATGTTCCAGGAGTTGAAGTTAATATTTCAAGCAAATACCCGAGTTGAGAGATATGAAGTCTCCAACAAGTTCTATAGCTAAAAGATGGAGGAGAATAGCCCAAGCAGTGAGCATGCGCTCAGATTGTCTAGGTACTACAATCGCTTGAATCAAGTGGGAGTTAATCTTCCAGATAAGATAGTGATTGACAGAGTTCTCTAGTCACCATCACCAAGTTAGTAGAACTTCGTGATGAACTATAGTATGTAAGGGATGA
>NC_041385.1:801480617-801502434 GCF_002162155.2 Triticum dicoccoides
CTTCGCACCTACAGTACGCAGACGAGACCATGCTACTGTTTCAGCCGGACGCTCACAGTATTGCAACTGTGAAAGGTTTGCTACTGAGCTTTGAGCTTATGTCCGGGCTCAAAATCAACTTTCACAAGTGCAAAATGCTGTCTATGGGGATAGATAGCGAGGAGGGGCAGCGTATTGCTAACCTTCTCAATTGTAAAGTGGGAAAGTTCCCCTTTACGTATTTAGGCTTACCCCTAGCGCCACGCCGAGTGTTGATAGATGAGTGGGCTCCTTTAACTGGGAAAGCGGGGAAGAAAGTGAGCCCTTGGCGTGGTAAGTTCATGTCCTCCGCGGCAAGGCTTGTCCTCACCAACTCTAGCCTTTCCTCGTTGCCTATGTTCGCTATGGGATTGTTCCTGCTGGCTCAAGGGGTTCATGCCAAGTTGGACATGCCGCGTGCTCGTTTCTTCTAGGAAGGAACGGGTCTAAAGCGCAAATACCACTTGGTCAAATGGGCGGCGGTCTGCAGGCCCAAATCCTTGGGAGGATTGGGCATCATTAACACTAGGGTACAGAATATAGCGCTAATGTGTAAATGGATCTGGAAGCTAGCGCAAGGGGTGACGGGCCTATGGGCTGACATCCTTCGCGCCAAGTACTTCCCAAACGGTAATTTCTTTGATGGGGAAGCAAGGGGCTCCCCCTTTTGGCAAGATCTGCAGGCCATCAGACCCGCTTTTGACCAAGGGGCCAAGTTTAACATTGGTAATGGTCGCTCCACCCGATTCTGGTTGGATTTCTGGGTGGGCGTCCGACCACTATGGGAAGAGTTTCTAGAGTTGTACGCCTTAGCGGTGCGGCCTAATCAAAAGGTGGCCGAGGCTCTGGCTGCCCCACAAGTCGTCGCTTTCTGTTGAAACCTCAACATGCAGGAAACATCACGGTGGGGGGCTATGTTAGACTTGGTAACCACCGTGGCGCTTACTGACAAGCCAGACAGGGTGTCGTGCCACCTCAATACCTCCGGGAGGTTTTCCGTTAAGTCCTTATACCATAAACTGTGCCAAGGGACGGTACATCGAGAGGTGAAAGGACTATGGCAAGCTCGCGTTCCGCTGAAGATCAAAGTCTTTCTTTGGCAACTGTTTCGGGACCGTTTACCCACATCCAATAACATAGCAAAACAGAACGACCCGGCTTCGGGCATGTGCGCGCTGTGTGGGAACCACGATAACGCGAACCACGCCTTCTTTCTCTGCCCGATCGTGAGGTTTGCGTGGAGTGCCGGTAGGGAGGCTGCCGGGGTGGCTTGGGACCTGAGATCCTCCTCCGAACTCGTGGACCTCCTACATTCGGTGCAGGGTCAGCCCAAGCGGGTGAACTGGACTAGTATAGGAGCGATGCTTTGGTCCTTATGGATTACTCGCAACAAGTTTACCATTGAAGGCTCGTTCCCGTCGCACCCAGCTAACATAATATGCAAATGCTCTATCCTATTGCAGCAATGGAGTCCGTTGGCGAAGCAGAAGGACACTGATCTCTTGAAGCTTGCGCAAGTCCGAGTGCACCAAGTGTTTGTGGCGGCTAGGGAGCCGGCGATGCCTACCTGAGGGTGGGGCATCTCTTTTGTTTTGCAAGCCTGGGCGCTCCTGTTCATGGGCTACGGCCTTGTAATCAGCTCGCAGCCCGACATTTGGACCCTTTCCTAGACTTCAGTTTCGCATTGCCATGGCTTTTGGTTCTACGTGTAACGTCCGATCGTTTGACACTCTGCCTGTTCGTTGTGGTCTTATTAATTTAAAGCCGGACGCTCCTAGCGTCTTCGTTCTAAAAAAAGAGAGAGAGCTCCCTCCCGCGAGGGACCAGGAGGCTTGCCCTACAGCCGCCACCAGGGCCTCCCCCTCCCGTCCTTCCCTCCATCATTGCCGCCAGGGGGCACAGCGCGGCAAAGCCTCGCCGTTGCTGACGCCGGCGTGGGCTAGGAGTTCTCGTATCCTCACACGGGGATCTCGATGTGGGCCGGGGCATCCTCGCCTAGATGCGGTTCTTCGTGGGCGCGGCAGCATGGCCCCGGGGCAGGGCATGTTGCGCCGCTGCCGGGACGGCAGTGTGACTAGCGGCGTCGAGGTGGTGCCTCCTTAGGGTCTGTGGCAGCGACGAAATGACGCTACGGCCTGTCCTGATCTGGCCTAAAGGGTCACGGCCATGGTCGGCGTGGGTCACGAGTTGTTGCCCCTATCATGGCTCTCTGCTGGTGGGGGTGGTGCGCCGCAGTGGTGGGCGTCATCTCCTAAGTCGGCACGCAGCTGGGGAGAGTGAGCTGGTGCGGCTAATGGGTGCCTGCAGGGACCCGGTCAGATCCGCCCAGATCTGGGCCTGGTCGCCGGAGGGCGGCTCCGAGTGCTAGCGTAAAAGGTAGAAAATGTTAATTATATACAAGAAAAATGGTAATCATATGTAAGAAAAATGTTTGTGGAAATTAAAAAAAGTCCCATATTTCAAAAAATGTAAGCCACATTTTGTAAAATTTGAAATGTTTCAAAAAAATATTCGTGTCATTTTCGGAAAATGTTTGTACATTATACATAAATTTTCTCATAGTTCAAAAAAGTCTTTATCATTTCAAAAATATTTTAACGTGTATTTGAAAAATATATTCAAAACATGTTTTGTAAAATGTTAAACATGTATACAATTATATTTGATATGTATATGATAAATATACAATGTGAAGACGACAACCTTCCTTTGGTGGAACGCGAGGACGGTAACGCTCCAGTCCATACATAGCTGGCCAGCCCCAGCAGTATCTACTGCCAATTAATGAGCATCGATCCCTTCCCAAGATTTGCAAGCCAGTAGTATGTGGCCGCCGCCGGGGCCTCCCCCTCCCGTCCTTCCCTCCCCCATCGCCGCCAGGGGGCACTGCCGAGCAAATCCCCGCCGGCGCTGACGCCAGCATGGGCGGGGAGTTCCGGTATCTTCAGTCAGGGATCTTGGGGCGGGCCGGGGCATCGTCGCCTGGATGCGGTGCTTCGTGTTGTGCGCGGCAGCATGGCGTCCGGATGGGGCATGTTGCTGCTGCCAGGATGACGGTGTGACAGGCGGCGTAGAGGTGGTGCCTCCTTGGGGCCTGTGGCGACGGTGGCATGACGCTGCGGCACGTCCAGAACCGGCTTCAAGAGTCACGGCCGTGGTCTGCGTGGGTCATGATCGGTTAACTAGTAGAAAACATGGCTTTCGTTCAGGCCAGATAAACCCATTAGATCCGGTTCTGTCATGAACCGGGACCCATGGGGGTATTGGTCCCAGTTCGTGAGGCCAGGGGGCAATCCGGGCCTCGTGGGGGCATTGGTCCCGGTTCGTCTGGCCCCTTTGGTCCTGGTTGGTGGGACGAGCCGGGACCAATGGGCCTTGCTCCTGGCCCACCATCATTGGTCCCGGTTGGTGGCTTGAACCAGGACCAAAGGGTGTCCTTTAGTCCCGGTTCATGCCATGAACCGGGACCAATGGTGTGCCTATATATACCCCCTCGCGGGCCAGCAGAGCACTCCACACTGCTCTGTTTCTTCTGGCCGGCGAGGGGACGGCTTTGTGGTGCTCTAACTCACCTCCTATGCACATCAGGTGTTCGATGGAATGCCCGAGCCACACTACTTAAGCTTTCTCCTCTCCAAGCTTGACCTCCAAGCTCCATTTTCCTCAATATTTGTCTAGGTTTAGCGGTCCGTCACGTCCTGTCCCCGTCTTCACCGTCGTCGATCGCCCGTGCCGATCTCGTCGCCGGCACCACCATGGTGAGCATCTTGTTCTTATCTTCTTTCTGAAAGGAAAAAATTCTTACTTTTATATTTAGATAGATACTTGTATAATTTTCTTACTTTTACTATTGCTTCTTATTATATAGTGCGATGGTTTTGGTATCCGCCCCCGTCGATCCGAATTAGTCCTTGCCCTGAATTAATTAGATGCTATGGAGAGCTATATGTTGTTCAATGAGAACTATGTATGTACTTTGGTTTTAATTTGATGATGAACTTATATTAATTTGGTCACTTAATTATCTATTCATGATGTTCTGTAATGGTTTTTGACACACTTAATTATATAAAATGCACACAGATGAACAGGCAATGGATGTACAGTGACAGACACACCTCGGAGTACATTGAGGGTGTGCATGATTTTCTCGAAGTGGCTGAGGCAAATAAGCAGAATGGTTTTATGTGTTGTCCATGCCCTATATGTGGGAATACAAAGTCTTACTCTCACTCGAAAATCATTCACACCCACCTGCTTTATAAGGGTTTCATGCCACACTATAATGTTTGGACCAAGCATGGAGAAATAGGGGTTATGATGGAAGACATCAAAGAAGAAGAGGACAATGACAACTATGTGCCCCCTGAATACGGTGATGCTGCAACGGGGCAAGCTGTTGATGATCAGGAGGAACCAGACGATGTGTCCGATGATAATCTTCGTCGGGTCATTGTTGATGCAAGGAGACATTGCGAAAGTGAAAAGGAGAAGCTGAACTTCGATCGCATGCTAGAGGATCACTGATGTCTACTACATAACATTCTTCTTGTAGACGTTGTGGGCCTCCAAGTACAGATGTTTGTAGGACAGTAGAAAATTTCCCTCAAGTGGATGACCTAAGGTTTATCAATCCGTAGGAGGGATAGGATGAACATGGTCTCTCTCAAGCAACCCTGCAACCAAATAACAAAGAGTCTCTTGTGTCCCCAACACACCCAATACAATGGTAAATTGTATAGGTGCACTAGTTCGGCGAAGTGATGGTGATACAAGTGCAATATGGATGTGAAGGAAATATGCCCTAGAGGCAATAATAAAGTTATTATTTATTTCCTTATATCATGATAAATGTTTATTATTCATGCTAGAATTGTATTAACCGGAAACATAATACATGTGTGAATACATAGACAAACATAGTGTCACTAATATGCCTCTACTTGACTAGCTCATTTATCAAAGATGGTTATGTTTCCTAACCATGGACAAAAGAGTTGTCATTTGATTAATGGGATCACATAATTAGGAGAATGATGTGATTGACATGACCCATTCTGTTAGCCTAGCACTTGATCGTTTAGTATATTGCTATTGCTTTCTTCATGACTTATACATGTTCCTGTAACTATGATATTATGCAACTCCCGTTTACCGGAGGAACACTTTGGGTGCTACCAAATGTCACAACGTAACTGGGTGATTATAAAGGAGTACTACAGGTGTCTCCAAAGGTACATGTTGGGTTGGCGTATTTCGAGATTAGGTTTTGTCACTCCGATTGTCAGAGAGGTATCTCTGGGCCCTCTCGGTAATGCACATAAGCCTTGCAAGAAATGTAGCTAATGAGTTAGTTACGGAATGATGCATTACGTAACGAGTAAAGAGACTTGCCAGTAACGAGATTGAACTAGGTATTAGATACCGACGATCGAATCTTGGGCAAGTAACATACCGATGACAAAGGGAACAACGTATGTTGTTATGCGGTTTGACCGATAAAGATCTTCATAGAATATGTGGGAGCCAATATGGGCATCCAGGTCCCGCTATTGGTTATTGACCGGAAACAAGTTCCAGGTCATGTCTACATAGTTCTCGAACCCGTAGGGTCCGCACGCTTAACGTTTCGTTGATGATATAGTATTATATGAGTTATGTATGTTGGTAACCGAATGTTGTTCGGAGTCCCGGATGAGATCATGGAAATGACGAGGAACTCCGGAATGGTCCGGAGATAAAGTTTGATATATGGGATAATAGTGTTTGATCTCCGGAAGGGTTCCGAAATTCACTGGAAGGGGTTCCGGATGTTTCCCGAAATGTTTGGGTACGAGAACACGTTAATTGGGCCAAAGGGGAAAGCCCACAAGGTTTTTGGAAAGCGCAAAAGGAAGTTTTGCGGAGTCCAGGGGCCAGACGCCAGGGTCCCTGGCGTCTGGGTCCAGACGCCGGGAACCCTGGCGTCTGGCCCTGGAGTCCGAGAAGGACTCTTGCCTTTCGGGTGAAACCGGCTTTGTGGAGGCTTTTACTCCAAGTTTCGACCACAAGGCTCAACATATAAATAGAGGGGCAGGGCTAGGACCAAGACACATCAAGAAACACCAAGCCGTGTGCCGGCAACCCCGTCCCCTCTAGTTTATCCTCTGTCATAGTTTCTGTGGTGCTTAGGCGAAGCCCTGCAGAGATTGTTCTTCACCAACACCGTCACCACGCTGTCGTGCTGCCGGAACTCATCTACTACTTCGCCCGTCTTGCTGGATCGAGAAGGCGAGGACGTCATCGAGATGAACGTGTGCAGAACTCGGAGGTGCCGTGCGTTCGGTACTTGGATCGGTCGGATCGTAAAGACGTACGACTACATCAACCGCGTTGATAAACGCTTCCGCTTAGCGATCTTCAAGGGTATGAAGATACACTCCCTTTCTCGTTGTTATGCATCACCATGATCTTGCGTGTGCGTAGGATTTTTTTTTGAAATTACTACGTTCCCCAACAGTGGTATCAGAGCTAGGTTTTATGCGTAGATGTCATATGCACGAGTAGAACACAAGTGAGTTGTGGGCGATACAAGTCATACTGCTTACCGGCATGTCATACTTCAGCTCAGCGGTATTGTGAGATGAAGCGGCCCGGACCGACATTACGCGTATGCTTACGCGAGACTGGTTTCACTTTTACGAGCACTCGTGCTTAAAGGTGACTGGCGGGTGTCTGTCTCTCTCACTTTAGCTGAATCAAGTGTGGCTACGCCCGGTCCTTGCGAAGGTTAAAACAGCATTAACTTGACGAACTATTGTTGTGGTTTTGATGCGTAGGTAAGAACGGTTCTTGCTAAGCCCGTAGCAGCCACGTAAAATTTGCAACAATAAAGTAGAGGACGTCTAACTTGTTTTTGCATGGCAGGTTGTGATGTGATATGGTCAAGACGTGATGCTATATTTTATTGTATGAGATGATCATGTTTTGTGACAGAAGTTATCGGCAACTGGTAGGACCATATGGTTGTCGCTTTATTTTATGAAATGCAAACGCCCTGTAATTGCTTTACTTTATCACTAAGCGGTAGCGATAGTCGTAGAAGCAATAGATGGCATAACGACAACGATGCTACGATGGAGATCAAGGTGTCGCGCCGGTGACGATGGTGATCACGACGGTGCTTCGAAGATGGAGATCACAAGCACAAGATGATGATGGCCATATCATATCACTTTTATTGATTGCATGCGATGTTTATCCTTTTTGCATCTTATCTTGCTTTGATTGACGGTAGCATTTTAAGATGATCTCTCACTAAAATTATTATGAAGTGTTCTCCCTGAGTATGCACCGTTGTGAAAGTTCTTCGTGCTGAGACACCATGTGATGATCGGGTGTGATAGGCTCTACATTCAAATACAACGGGTACAAAACAGTTGCACATGCGGAATACTCAGGTTAAACTTGACGAGCCTAGCATATAACAGATATGGCCTCGGAACACGGAGACCGAAGGTCGAGCGTGAATCATATAGTAGATATGATCAACATATTGATGTTCACCGTTGAAACTACTCCATCTCATGTGACGATCGGACATGGTGTAGTTGATATGGATCACGTAATCACTTAGAGGATTAGAGGGATGTCTATCTAAGTGGGAGTTCTTAAGTAATATGATTAATTGAGCTTTAATTTATCATGAACTTAGTCCTGGTAGTATTTTGCAAATTATGTTGTAGATCAATAGCTTGCTTTGTTGCTTTCATATGTTTATTTTGATATGTTCCTAGAGAAAATTGTGTTGAAAGATGTTAGTAGCAATGATGCGGATTGGATCCGTGATCTGAGGTTTATCCTCATTGCTGCACAGAAGAATTATGTCCTTAATGCACCGCTAGGTGACAGACCTATTGCAGGAGCAGATGCAGACGTTATGAATGTTTGGCTAGCTCAATATGATGACTACTTGATAGTTTAGTGCACCATGCTTAACGGCTTAGAATCGGGACTTCAAAGACGTTTTGAACGTCATGGACCATATGAGATATTCCAGGAGTTGAAGTTAATATTTCAAGAAAATACCCGAGTTGAGAGATATGAAGTCTCCAACAAGTTCTATGGCTAAAAGATGGAGGAGAATCGCTCAACTAGTGAGCATTTGCTCAGATTGTTTGGGTACTACAATCGCTTGAATCAAGTGGGAGTTAATTTTCCAGATAAGATAGTGATTGATAGAATTCTCTAGTCACCATCACTAAGTTACTAGAACTTCGTGATGAACTATAGTATGCACGGGATGACGAAAACGATTCCCGAGCTCTTCGTGATGTTGAAATCGACGAAGGTAGAAATCAAGAAAGAGCATCAAGTGTTGATGATTGACAAGATCACTAGTTTCAAGAAAAGGGCAAAGGGAAAGAAAGGGAACTTCAAGTAGAATGACAAGCAAGTTGTCACTCCCATGAAGAAGCCCAAAGGTGGACCAAAGCCTGAAACTGAGTGCTTACACTGCAAAGGAAATGGTCACTGGAAGCGGAAATGCCCTGAATATTTGGTGGATAAGAAGGATGGCAAAGTGAACAAGGGTATATTTGATATACAGGTTATTGATGTGTACCTTACTAGTGTTTATAGTAGCCCCTGAGTATTTGATACTTGTTCGGTTGCTAAAAATTAGTAACTCGAAACAGGAGTTACAGAATAAACAGAGACTAGTTGAGGGTGAAGTGATGATGAGTGTTGGAAGTAGTTCCAAGATTGATATTATCATCATCGCACACTCCCTATACTTTCGGGATTAGTGTTGAACCTAAATAAATGTTATTTGGTGTTTGCGTTGAGCATGAATGTGATTTGATCACATTTATTGCAATACGGTTATTCATGTAAGTTAGAGAATAATTGTTGTTCTGTTTACATGAATAAAACCTTCTATGGTCATACACCCAATGAAAATGGTTTGTTGGATCTCGATCGTATGATACACATATTCATAATATTGAAGCCAAAAGATGTAAAGTTAATAATGATAGTGCAACTTATTTGTGGCACTGCCGTTTAGGTCATATTGGTGTAAAGCGCATGAAGAAACTCCATGCTGATGGGCTTTTGGAATCACTTGATTATGAATCACTTGATGCTTGCGAACCATGCCTCATTGGCAAGATGACTAAGACTCCGTTCTCCGGAACAATGGAGCGAGCAACAGATTTGTTGGAAATAATACATACTGATGCATGAGATCCAATGAGTGTTGATGCTCGTGGCAAGTATCGTTATTTTCTGACCTTTACAGATGATTTGAGCAGACATGGGTATATCTACTTAATGAAGCACAAGTCTGAAACATTTGAAAAGTTCAAAGAATTTCAGAGTGAAGTGGAGAATCATCATAACAAGAAAATAAAGTTTCTGCAATTTGATCGCGGAGACAAATATTTGAGTTACGAATTTGGTCTTCGATTAAAACAATGTGGAATAGTTTCACAAACTCATGCCACCTGGAACACCACAGCGTAACGATGTGTCCGAACGTCGTAACCGCACTTTATTGGATATGGTGCGATATATGATGTCTCTTATCGGTTTACCACTATCGTTTTGGGGTTATGCATTAGAGACATCTGCATTCACTTTAAATAGGGCACCATCAAAATCCGTTGAGACGACGCCTTATGAACTGTGGTTTGGCGAGAAACCAAAGTTGTCGTTTCTTAAAGTTTGGGGCTGCGATGCTTATGTGAAAAAGTTTTCACCTGATAAGCTCGAACCCAAATCGGAGAAGTGCGTCTTCATAGAATACCCAAAGGTAACTATTGGGTACACCAATTAGTGAGGAAGCTAATGATATTGATCAAGAAACTTCAGATCAAGTTACTACCAAACCTCGTAGGTCATGTTACTTGACCATGGCGAACCTACGAACTATGAGGAAGCGATGATGAGCCCAGATTCCGCAAAATGGCTTGAGGCCATGAAATCTGAGATGGGATCCATGTATGAGAACATACTGTGGACTTTGGTTGACTTGCCCGATGATCGGCAAGCCATAGAAAATAAATGGATCTTCAAGAGGAAGACAGACGCTGATAGTAGTATTACTATCTACAAAGCTCGACTTGTCGCAAAAAGTTTTTCGACAAGTTCAAGGTGTTGAATACGATGAGATTTTCTCACTCGTATCGATGCTTAAGTCTATCCGAATCATGTTACCAATTGCCACATTTTGTGAAATCTGGCAAATGGATGTCAAAACTGCATTCCTTAATGGATTTATTAAAGAAGAGTTGTATATGATGCCCGAAGGTTTTGTCAATCCTAAAGGTGCTAACAAAGTGTGCAAGCTCCAGTGATCCATCTATGGACTGGTGCAAGCATCTCGGAGTTGGAATATACGCTTTGATGAGTTGATCAAAGCATATAGTATTATATAGACTTGGGGCGAAGCCTATATTTGCAGGAAAGTGAGTGGGAGCAGTACAACCTTTTTGATAAATATATGTGAATGACATATTGTTGACCAGTAATAATGTAGAATTTTTTGGAAAGCATAAAGGAGTGTTTGAAAGGAGTTTTTCAAAGAAAGACCTTGGTGAAGTTGCTTACACATTGAGCATCAAGATCTATAGAGATAGATCAAGATGCTTGATAAGATTTTTCAATGAGTACATACCTTGATAATATTTTGAAGTAGTTCGAAATGGAACAGCCAAAGAAGGAGTTCTTGCCTATGTTGCAAGGTGTGAAGTTGAGTAAGACTCAAAGCCCGACTACAGTAGAAAATAGAAAGAGAACGAAAGTCATTCCCTATGCCTCAGTCATAGATTCTATAAAGTATGCTATGCTGTGTACCAGACCTATTATGTACCTCACCAGGAGTTTGGCAAGAGGATACAATAGTGATCTACGAGTAGATCACTGGACAGCGGTCAAAATTGTCCTTAGTGGAATAAGGAAATATTTCTCGGTTATGGAGGTGATAAAGAGTTCGTCGTAAAGAGTTACATCGATGCAAGCTTTGACACTGATTTGGATGACTCTAAGTCTCAATCTAGATACATATTGAAAGTGGGAGCTATTAGCTAGAGTAGCTCCATGTAGAGCATTGTAGACATAGAAATTTGCAAAATACACTTACGTATCTGAATGTGACAGACCTGTTGACTAAACTTCTCTCACAAGCAAAACATGATCACACCTTACTACTCTTTGGATGTTAATCACATAGCGATGTGAACTAGATTATTGACTCTAGTAAACCCTTCGGGTGTTGATCACACGACGATGTGAACTATGGGTGTTAATCACATACAGATGTGAATATTGGTGTTAAATCACATGGTGATGTGAACTAGATTATTGACTCTAGTGCAAGTGGGGGACTGAAGGAAATATGCCCTAAAGGCATTAATAAAGTTGTTATTTATATTTCCTTATATCATGATAAATGTTTATTATTCATGCTAGAATTGTATTAACCAGAAACTTAGTACATGTGTGAATACATAGACAAACAGAGTGTCACTAGTATGCCTCTACTTGACTAGCTCGTTGAATCAAAGATGGTTAAGTTTCCTAGCCATAGACATTAGTTGTTATTTGATTAACGGGATCACATCATTAGAGAATGATGTGATTGACTTGACCCATTCCGTTAGCTTAGCACTTGATCGTTTTGTATGTTGTTATTGCTTTCTTCATGACTTATACATGTTCCTATGACTATGAGATTATGCAACTCCCGAATACCGGAGGAACACTTTGTGTGCTACCAAACGTCACAACGTAACTGGGTGATTATAAAGGTGCTCTACAGGTGTCTCCGATGGTGTTTCTTGAGTTGGCATAGATCGAGATTAGGATTTGTCACTACGATTGTCGTAAAGGTATCTCTAGGCCCTCTCGGTAATGCACATCACTATAAGCCTTGCAAGCAATGTGACTAATGAGTTAGTTACGGGATGATGCATTACGGAACGAGTAAAGAGACTTGCCGGTAACGAGATTGAACTAGGTATTGAGATACCGATGATCGAATCTCGGGCAAGTAACATACCGATGAAAAAGGGAACAACGTATGTTGTTATGCGGTTTGACCGATAAAGATCTTCGTAGAATATGTGGGAGCCAATATGAGCATCTAGGTTCCGCTATTTGTTATTGGCAGGAGACATGTCTCGGTCATGTCTATATAGTTCTCGAACCCGTAGGGTCCGCACGCTTAACGTTCGGTGACGATCGGTATTATGAGTTTATGTGTTTTGATATACCAAAGGTAGTTCAGAGTCCCGGATGAGATCGGGGACATGACGAGGAGTCTCAAAATGGTCGAACCATAAAGATCGATATATTAGAAGGCTATATTCGGACATCGGAAAGGTTCCGAGTGATTCGGGTATTTTTCGGAGTACTGGAGAGTTACGGGAATTCGCCGGGAGAAGTATTGGGCCTTATTGGGCCATACGGGAATAGAGGAGGCAGGCCAAAGGGAAGGATGCGCGCGCCCCCCATGGGTCCGAATTTGACTAGAGGAAAGGGGGCGGCGCCCCCCTTTCCTAATCCCTCTCTCTTTCCCTCTTTCTTCTCTCCTACTCCGGAAAGGAAAAGGGGAATCCTACTAGGACTTGGGAGTCCTAGTAGGACTCCCCACACTTGGCGCGCCCCCTCTAGGGCCGGCATCCTCCTCCTCCCTCCCTTATATACATGGGCAGGGGACACCCCAAAGGTACAACAAATACACAAGTTGATCATTGATCTCTTAGGCGTGTGCGGTGCCCCCCTCCACCATAATCCACCTTGGTCAGATCGTTGTAGCGCTTAGGCGAAGCCCTGTGTTGGTAGCTTCATCATCACCGTCATCACGCCGTCGTGCTGACGAAACTCTCCTTCGAAACTCTGCTGGGTCGGAATTCGTGGGACGTCACCGAGCTGAACGTGTGCAAATTGCGGAGGTGCCGTACGTTCGGTACTAGGATCGTTCAATCGTGAATACGTACGACTACATCAACCGTGTTGTCATAACGCTTCCGCTTTCGGTCTACGAGGGTACGTGGACAACACTCTCCCCTCTCATTGCTATGCATCACCATGATCTTGCGTGTGCGTAGGAAATTTTTGAAATTACCACGTTCCCCAACAGTGATACTGACCACTATTCAACTGTTTGGGGTTGCTCTAAAAACCTGACTGGTTGCCTTGCTACTGAGTGCCTTGTCCAGAACATTGATTTCCACCTCCATTATTGCCAGTACCCTGATAGCCGGATCTCGAGCCACCGGAACCCTGAAAACCAGGATTTTGGAAACCGCCAGACGAGTCGGCTCCTGGGAAGCCGAATCCTGAGCCGCCGGCTCCAGCCTGCCCCGGGTTTCCGCCGCCTCCGCCCTGATGACTCTTCTAAGCCTGATTGCGAAAAGCTTGCATGATGTAAGAATTTTCCCAAGAGTGGTTTGCCGGCTTATCAGGAAGGCTATGTTTTGGATACGGGGCCTTGAGAGCCTCCTCAAAGTTATGAGGTTTGTTCCCATTGTAACGTCTCCCAGATTTGTTGTTTCGCCTCTGGCCCTTAAAGCCGGTATTGGTGTTAGGGACGAAATCCGATCCTCCTTTCGGATGCTTGCACTTACCACTGTTTCCTTGATTACCACGATTCCCGTTGTGCCCTAGAGTGTTATGCTGGTGACCCCTGCTGCCACCATTTTTCTTGCCTTTGCCAGACTTGTCATCATCCAATCTAGGATCTTTCGTGATGTCTAACTTAGCATACCTGGTAAGGACATCAATGAGATCGCCCATGTCCTGAATCTTTCGCTTGAGCCACCCAAGATTTTGAACAAGAGGATGAAAGTGACAATTCTTTTCCAAAATCAAAGACAACTTGTGCACCTGTTATGCTATCGGAGGAGTGAATGATCACTACGACCCAACGTGACTAGTGATGAGCAGACTCATCCTCACGCTGGATGGAATGTTGTAAATCGGTAGTCGTCATCGGGCGCTTGCATGTTCCTTGGAAGTTTTTGATGAAGCGGTCCTTCAATTCTACCCAAGTATTGATGGAGTTAGGGGGTAGGTTTTTCAACCACGTGCGAGCCGGCCCTTACAACATCATAGTCAGATATTTGGCGCAAACTGCATGGCTAACATCCAGCATGTCCATGGCTATCTCGTAGCTTTGAATCCATGATGCCGGTTCGAGGGCCGCCGTGTAATGGAGAACCTTACGAGGGCATACGCTCGTTGTAGAGAGATGGTGCCAGTATCCCAATGGTCCTGGTGTTCAGACATGTACCGTATGAAACTGGCTGGGCGGCGGTGGGTGGAACCTGACCCACCCTCGCGTTTGCTGCTTCTGCCTCCCGCATAGCCCGAGCCACGTCAACAATCGCATGTGCGTCCAGGGTCGGATGCCTGGGCAGGTCACGCTATTGCTCGGGTTGCCGATGCGCGCTACTGGAAACTGCTGGTGACTCGGCATGCCAGCTTCTAGTGCGACCTGGTTGCGGGGTAGAGTGAAGTCGCTGCTGACTGTAGGAGTAGTTTGCCTGCTGGGCGACCGTAGTCTTCAACATATCAATGGCGTTCCGGGCCTCAATCTCTAATGGGGTGTTCCATGTGATCGGAAGCGCGACAAGATTGGTAGTCGCAGCCAACATGTTGTCCACGGGGTTGGAGAAGTGACCCGCCGGCATTAGAAATGATGCAGAGGAGACTGAATAGGCAATGGATGCAGGGCCGGCTCGGGCTGGTGTTGCTGAGCCGTCTGACGAGGCTGAGTTGGCGGTGGATGACCATCTCCGTTCGGGGGTGCAACCCGGTTTAACTGGGGTATAATTTGTGCTTTAGGGCTACTCGTCCCTGCCCCTGGAGCAGGCGAGTCTTGCGGTGTGTTGAAGAAACGTTTGGGCTCAAAATTGGGCGGCAAATGGCTCATGTGTCTTCTTTGATGGACCATGCTTGAAGCATTCTGACAGCGACTCATGTGCCATGCTTCTGCCTTCAAATGCTCCACCTCATTGTGGATCTGGGTTTGCACTTCCACCATTCAAGCGTTCTCAGTGTTTGTATCCTCCTGATCCTTAGCCATCTTCTCACAAAGCTTCGTCACCTCTGTGTTGCTCTCCGCTTGGTTTTTCACGGTTACCGAGGTCTCCAAGAGTGTTGCTAAGGTGGCCATCCACTCCGGCAAAGCATGAGCTGGTGGTTTGTCTGAGCCGGCTGCGCCCGGAGCCGGTGCTGAAGTGCCGGTCCCTGTCATGGCGCCTGCTGCTGTGGAGCCTTGAGCTGGCATAATCCATGCCATGTAGACGGTTGCCCGATGTGGCGGAGCATCCCGGGAAAACATGTTTCCAGGCGGCTTGAGGCCGGCTGGCTTTGGCGTGATGAGTCGGCTCGATGATGTCGGAGCATATGTCCGACTCGGGGCCTGATTCGCCAATCTTGCTGATGAAAACATGGAACTTGCCGAAGGGGACCCGATACCCGTACTCAATTGAGTCAGCCTCAGGACCCCAGCATGAATCATTGATGTAGAGCTTGCCGCGATGACTCTTCATCATACGGTCGATCGAGTATCCCTCGATCCCTGGGAGAGCTTCCTCCAAGAACTCAACACCATTGTGCGTAGGCCCCACGGTGGGCGCCAACTATCATGGTTTTTTCACGACTGATGTTCTCAAAAAAGGACTTAGTCGTGAGGCCATTGCAGCAAGGTAGTAGCTTGAACAGGGGTTGATCGGAATCGGGAGACGCGAGTTTACCCAGGTTTGGCCCCTCACGATGGAGTTAAAAGCCTACGTCCTGCTTGTTTGATTATTGCTTGAGATCTCGATTACAAGGGTGCAACTTAGGCAACATAGTGTTCGAGAGCTTGTAACTTAGTCCTTTCCGTCCTAGGAGCTCCCCTTTATATAACAGGTGATTCCCTCGATTACAGTTGACCCCGGGTCGTAGTACAACTCGTGTCTTAGTCTATTTCGTACTTATCTTGTTCCTCACGTAAGGAAGATTCCTTCTGGCTTCCTTCTTGATCCGGTCCTGCCAGACTCCGAGCTGTGAGCCAGCCTTCTCCTTAGCCAGCCTCCTGGGCCTTGAATCTTATAGCTCGTCACGGCCCAAATGGCCGGGTTGTTTCTAAGCCGCCACATGACTCTCGGGTCATATCTCAGGCCGGGTCATAACGTGGGGTTATATCACCACCTGTATACCGTAAGCCACACTACTTTTGGCCGCGCTAGCCATTCTTTGTGCTAACTTTTTTACTTTGCTTTTCTAGGGTTCTAAGGAGTTCTGAGTGGTTATTGATCGTTCTCTTTGTTGCGACATTGAGCCTAAAACTTGATGAAAATTGATTAAGTGGTAGACAGAGCTCGTACGCACATTTGATTCTGCTCGGAAGGGCTGATGCTTAGGGTTTGTGGGATATTAAAAAAACAAATGATTGTGTTGCGTCGAGCTGAGAATAGATGAACTATGTGCCTAGTTCGCTCGTATTGGATTGTGCATTAGCATAATTTTAGATATGCCGACTTGAATTAGTATCTTTTTTGTTAAATCAGAAATTTAATTTTACTACTGTATTGTGTTCAGTTCAACCCTATTCACCTTGATAATAGAGCATGGTGGTTTATCCAATGTGCTAAGCACAAATTTAGATTACGAATATGGTCCTGCGAAAATATTTGACTTCTGCAATAGTGAAAGTTTCTACTATGTGTATAGTGAGAGCATTCTGAATTGGTTGGTGTACCCTAAGGAAGAGCATAACTAGGGCACCTAGGTGCCTGGGCACCTTGATTATTTTGGAAACTGTGGTACATTTGATTAGTTTCCTAACTATTCTTCATGCAATATTTTCCATACTTATGATTATTTTGTTTCCAAACTATTAGGCATGCAAGACTTTCCATACAATAAATCGTATTAATGTTTGATTTTTTTAACTGCTATGGTTATCTAATACGTGTATTTTTGTTTCCTATAAATATCTAATACAGATATCTAGTACCTACCAACGTATATACTCAATATTTTTTAAACTATTACATTTTATTTTTGTTTCCTAAAAATCCAATATTGATATCGAATACCTACTAATGAAATTACGTACATACGTGGGTATCTATATACCATGTAACTTGTTTTCTAACTATCTAATACCGGTATCCGATACCTACTAATGAAATTCTGTACATACAAGGGTACGTATATATCAGGCTACGTAAAATATGGCTGCATATATACTCGACTACGTAAAATATACCCAATGAACTCCTAGTATATCCATATATTTTATACGGCATGCTCACATAAATCTTCCAGCATATACCCAATGAACTTAAAAATGAAACATTATACTCAATGTGTCTGCACATGTATATACCCGACTATTTATATATGATAAAGGATAGAAAACTGTTGTAGGTATCCCGTCAACGTATATACAGTAAAAATACGTCTATGTATATACCCGACTACATGAATTATGGCACCCATAGGTATCTGAATACCCAGGTACAAATATCACATCTAAGGGTATGCAGAGAAATACATACGATGGGTATGCACATACCCAAAAAAATCCATTTTGAAAACAAGTATATGCTTGAAGACATACCCGTACATGAGTATTTTCCCATTGGGACAAAAGGTTAACATACCTTTTTATATCCAAGATGATGATATACCTAAGTATCTAATTATGTATATGTGTACATATTTTATGTCAAAAAGAAAAAAGTGCAAGTATAAGAAATAAAGTTGGCCACGTACCATGGAGCATGCATGGCCTTGATGGACCATTAATTGCTATTTTTTCTCTATCTTGTTTAATCTAGGCATAAGTGTCCAAATCAAGCAATAATTAGCAGTAATTATTTTCTAATAAAGAGGTAAGAGGTTGACCCAACACTGCTAATGCTAATTACCCACGCACACATCTCAATGTAATCCAATGGTTTCTAAGCAAGGTGTCCAGGCACCTAGGTGTCCCAAACTAGCGTCCTATATATACTAGTAGACTGCCCGTGCGTTGCCACGGGCTCTTGAAATAGTTTGCAAGAGTTACATGTTAACTTTCTATGGCCTCGCCCCGCCGTAGATCCAGACCCCCGCCACTGATTCCACCCCTCCTAGGACACCGCTTGCCGCCGCGCTGCCCCATGGCGTTCGCCTCCGCTCCGGCCACCCCGACCCCGCCCGCCTCCTTTCCGGCCGCCTCCGCCTCCGGTCCATCCTCCGCCCGGCCCCGCTCCGTCCGCCTCCTCTCCGGCCCTGCTCCGTCCGCCTGTCTCTCCGGTCGACCCGCCGTCCCGCTCCGTCCGCTTTCGCCCCGCGCCGCACGCCACCGCCCCGCTCCGTCCACCTCCACCCCGCGCCACACGTCGCCGCCCCGCTCCCCGGTCGGCCGCCGCCCGCTCCCCGATGGCGCCGAAGAAGACGCCGAAGGGAAAGTCCGGTTTCTTCGGCATGAGGGCGAAGCCCTCCGGGAACTTCTGACTGGAGTTCTCCGATGCCGGGCAGCATTGGTGGCTCAGCACGTATCCCACCGCCGATGAGGCTGCTCGTTCCTATGGTGGCGGTGTGGCGTGCCGGACGGCCGAAGACGGACCTAAACTTCCCGGAGGTCGAGTCCCAGCCGGTGGCGGAGTTGCTCGTGCCGCAGGGCATCCGGATGGAGGAGGTGCCGGCTAAGAATGCGAAGAAGAGACAGGCGGTGTCGCTTCCGACGAGAGCGACGAGGCGGCGATGGCTTGGTTTGCGCGATTTGCAATTTGCTGCAAAGCCATCTCTAATGAAATGCTATTTGCTACATTTTTAAATAGGAAAATTATTCCGATCAGCCAGCCGTAACTCAACAGACCAATCTATAATGAAATGCTATTTGCTATATTTTTTAAATAGAAAAATTATTCCGATCAGCCAGCCATAACTCAATAGACCAATCCGAACCCACATTTTCTAAAGTAAAGGAATTATTTCCCTTGATAGATCAAGATGCCAAAGTGTCATTTGCCCGAGTGCTATGTTCCTACACACGTAGAGCAAATTATTTTTCATATCAAGGAATTAAGAAAAGGAAGAATATCATGATGTTCGTGGCACTTGCCAGGTCTGCTATGCTACCATGGCATCGTCTTTTTAGTCTCTACCCACATGCCGAGTTGAGAAATAATCTTCAGATATACCCACTGCTAACACACTCACGTACATAATGGCCCTTGGCTGATTGATTTGGCTGGCTGTTAACCCAAGCACACAACATACAAAATCAGTTTATGGCCACACGTATGCATTGTTTACTTTATTCCAATTGTGATGCAATCGTGACACCTACTCGCCCCGTCCGCTCGCCCATCACAGTAATTGCCTACTCGCCGCTGGTGCCAACCGCTCGACCTCGCCACCGCCGCTCGCCACTCAGTCTCCACCGGCTGCCCATTGCCTCTTGCGCCACCCGCGCGCTCGCTCGGCCCAATGTTGTTGATTGGAATGTGGGACTGAAGGTAATCCATGGACAGGTTTTAGTTCTGCTTGCATCAAACTTTGGTACTTGTCAATCCATCTAATGCACAAAAAAATCGACTCTCAGACAGAAAAGTGATCTAACTCTATTGATGAGCACAACAGTACATACCATCCCATCATGATGTTGCCATCTCTCACACTTGATGATTACATCTTGTTATTTCTAACATGTACACCATCGGGCGATTGCTTTATTAGAAATATATTTACACAATATGATCAGAGCAACATCAAGGAGTCGGACGCTGGTGCACAGATTCTCCTCAGATTCCACATGCAACCCTTGTAGAGAAGAACGACATATTTTTCTTAGGTGATTTTTGACCGAGCTCCTACAGAAAAATTCCATTACACATATAGTAAGTACACATATAGTAGGGGCATGTAGTCAGTACACATATATGTTTGACACGTGAAATTCCATTACAAGTGACGTGGTATTTTCCTCTACTGAACTACTCCCTCCATCCATATGTAGTCCGTATTGAAATATCTAAAAAGACTTATATTTAAAAACGGAGGGACTATGATTTGAAGACCTTAGTAAGGTAAATAAACCTATTCTCATTCAGATCTCTAGCTATTGGTTGATCCAGGGTGAGATCTCAGAGGGAAACAAAACATACTTGGCTTCGGGATCGAGATATTTATTGTATTTTTTATGATTGTTCAGTTTTTGTGCCTGTAACTGGGCTTTGTACACCACCTGGATTTGGCACGAGTTATTTATTGTATTTTTTATGATTGTTCAGTTTTTGTGCCTGTAATAGATATAGAACGCACCACATGTAAAAGATATGTGGCCAGAAAAGAGAAAATACCAAGAAAATATAAATAAGCTAGCAAGCCAAACGACAAAGTACCTGTTACAGCGAGCGAGCAAAGGGAAGTGTTTCTCCATGATTATTAACTGAAGATGAAGACACACATGGTTACCTGCAATTGCAACTCCGACGACTGGTGCTGTAAATACAAGAGAAAGTATTCCCTTTTCCAATAAATTTGTAGCAAGCCCACAGCGCACAAAAAGTGATAAAATGTACCAAACCTGCAACTATCTCGAACGGACCATTGAGCAAGCACCTTTGGCCAATAAACTAAGAAACATGGATTATATGTGGGATATATTCCAATTAATCGGAATGCATAATTTATAAATCCTTGCCACCGCTTGTGAGAATGTCTAGTGGAAGAATCCTCACAAGCAATAAGTACCAATGTAGATGGTACGTGAATGCAAACTAATGCTAGAAAGGGTAGCGGCCGCGTGCTCCATAATGTAAGACTTGCTGTTGCTTCGGGGTGAGATCTCAGAGGAAAAGAAAACATACTTGGCTTCGGGATCGAGATGTCACTACACGAATCCATCAAAACTCGTCGTGTATGAGGCGCTCACCCATGGTGACGGCTGCATCTGGAGCCGGCAGCGAGGGAGACTTTGAGCCGCCCCCTCCTTCCTTGGTGGAACATGGCGGCGGAAGTGATTCTGGACAAGGTGGGGGCTTGGTCTTCGGCGGCGGTGGCGGCCACCTCGATCCCCTCCGCCACGGCCGCGCGAGCGCAAGATCCGGGGGCCGCTTCCTTGATGAGCACGCGTGCGCCACGGACATGGAGCTCCGTCGCCTAACCTTGACGATTTGTAATCGGATCCGGCGATGGAGAGGAAGGGTGGGTGGGGGGAGGAGGTGGCTGAGCGGGAGATAGGGGAAGCCACGGGGAGGGGGGCGGCGGCGGCGGAGCGGCTGATGGGGGCGGCGCCGCATCACGATAAGAGGGAGAAAGAGGTCGCATCGCGAGGGGTGGATCGAAAGAGGAGCGGGTGCTGCGATGCGAGGTGAAATGAAAAAAAACCCACGATGGTTAACCTACGAAAAAAAACTGGATGAAAGTGGTGGGATGAAAATTGATCGACGGAGACTACCAACTGCTCCATTAGGAGTAGAGAGTATTTTATTTCCTAATTAATGTGATTGAGCAATTTAAGGTAAGGTTAATTAATTTAGATTTGGTATTTAGAGATTGATCGTGATTGATTCTTTCACATAAAGACATTACTAAAAATAACTTGCACCAGCATGGAAAGTTATGATCCGTTAAGATTTTTTTCATTGTGTGAGAGGGTGACGCGAAACTAAACCGATGGGGTGGGGGAGGGACGAAAAAAAACCAGCGAAATAAAACGGGTGGGAGGTGGGAGGAAGTACCAAAGAAGTACCAAAAAAGACCGGGTGAGGTGGGACGAAAATAAAACCCGGAACGCGACCTACCAACTGAGATATTAGGAGTAGAG
>NC_041385.1:801503241-801512111 GCF_002162155.2 Triticum dicoccoides
GGGGGGTTCTTAATAAATAGTTTTGCCCCGGGCAGACCTGCCAGACGGTTTGGAGTGTGACATGCATGACTCCTGTATTTCTTGCAGAGATATTTGCGGTTGAGTTTAAAGCTAACCCGAATATGCCAATTAGGGCATTGCAAAAGAAGGCCATAAAGGAATTCAACATGTCTGATGGAAGCTAGGAAAGGCAAAGGAATTGGCTTTAGAAGATCCTAAATGATAACGCCCACATGTGTGGCATGTTTACACATCGCCCATATGCCTTGATCCACGTTAATTATGTTTTGCACGAATCGTAAAGAAATCTGTTAGAATCTAAGTGCCACGTGGACATCATCATGTGTGTGGGCATTGGAGAGTTCGCCCACACGCCCCGCAGCACGCGGTTTGCCAGCTGCGCTGTGTGGGCGAACTAGTTTCTGCCCACACAACCACCACCTAGTACACACGCATCTGGGTGAACTTCTTTTCGCCCACATGACACCCATACGTTGTTGGATAGCAGCTGCAGTTGCGCGTATGTGGCAACTAGGTAAACACACATGGCATCTATGATTCGTTGCTAGACGGCAACTGCAGTTGCACATACATGGCAACCAGATATACACACATGGCAACTGTGATTAACCATACATGACAACTATGGTTGGACCACACATGGCAACTAGGTAAATACACATGGCAACCATTGTTTGTTTGATTACACGCGACAACTACCATAAATTAGACATGACAACTATAGTTAACCAAAACAGAGAGAGTTGCCATACTTTTACAACTACATTTGCCATCCCGGATGGCAACTAAATCAGTCACCCCGCAGGTATCTAACGTAGCTGCGCTAGGACGTGTGAGCATATTTACTTCGTGCCACAAACACGGAGTGAAGATGAGTAATATTTGTTGGGCGTGTGGCACGAAGTGCCGCACATGCGGGCAATTCTAATGTTCGCCCACACATATCCCGTGTGGGCTGCCTCCGCTCACGCCACACACGGTGTGTGGGCGAATGTCTAGTATGCCACACGTATGGGCATTATCAGGACCCTAGAAGATTCATGGTGATCAGACACAACGGTATCAGATGTTGTGGGATTATGGACATGAGCTGACATGGTCAAACCCAGGGTCCACGTTCTTCCTTTCCACTGAGTTGGTGTCAACCAAAGAAGACCCTGTACCAAGGGATCGCCTGCGTACTATATATTTGCCTTATGATGCTTGCAAAAGAGTCTGGTTAGTAGGTTCCAGCCTATCATATTCATTGATGCTTGCCACATGAAAGAAAGTATAAGGGAAAGATATTCACAACAGTTGACATTGATCGTAATGACAGCATTTTCCCAATAGCAATGGCTTAGGCTAAAGTAGAGTGCATAGGTTCCTTGGAGTGGTTCCTCACCACCGAAAGACGACCTGAACATCATCGACACTTCTCCTTACATAATAGTGAGTGCTAGGCAGAAAGTAAGTCGTCCTAACATTGTTTTCCGATTTGTGTTCCATGCTTGATTTTTGTTCAGACTCTTGCTAATTGATCCTATGCGGGGCTTGATTAATGCAGTGCAAGTCTGCAACCAGAACTTTAGTCATGCAGGATTCAGAGGTGAGACTTTGAAGTAGCAACTTTGGGCCATTGCAAGATTTGCCAACCCGCCCAAGTGGACATAAAACTGTGATAACATGTGGGTAGATTGTCTGGACGCTTTCTACTAGCTTGAGAAGCATGATATTCATACATGGATCCAAAACTTTTTTCAATAAATTCCCTAAATGGGATACGTTGCTAAACAATCTGCCTGAGGTTTCAACACATGTGACAAGCTCTGCAACTTAATTATCATACCAGCTATCACACTTTATAACTACTCTCACTTATATAGCATAGGCATGATAGGTTTTCGCACTTATCCACTATCACTCATACCAACTATGCCCAGAACCCTAACTTTTGGCATGCGGCTACATCTTAGACGCAAGGGAGCTGGCTGTTCTTAGCATGTGGGAAAGTATATTCCACAGGATTAGGCAAAAACATGAAATCAAGCCAAGGGAATCAGTAGAAGCACCTGCTTGGCAAGGAAAAATCAACCTAAAAATTCTAAAGAATCTAGAAAAGAACATTAAGTATTCAGCAAACCTTGTAGAGTACTCTACACGCAAAGGACAGTTCCATGTTTTGTCGAACGAGATGACTTTATGTCACTGATATTCCGAAAAAGTGACAGAGCGTGAGGACCATCGCAAACCTGGACGGGACTGTGCACGCGTACAAGCTTTGCATCACGGACTTGGAGGTGACAAAAAAACTCTAGCTCAACAAGCTTCAGCACAGTCGTGGAGGCGTCTTTCAAGTCTAGGATATTTTTGCGGACATCAAGCTATGGATGATGGGACCGACTATCTGCTATACCACGATTTTTTGCCTCTATTTCGAGTATTGATTATACCATATATAGCATCAGCTAGCTAGAGATGCTCTAAGCCGAGAACTCGAATGCTGGATGTGCATGCTCCAGACGGCTAGTGGTGCTCCAGAAATAAAACCCTGTCGGCACAGTTCTGGCAAGGTAAGCAAATCACACTCTACCTGGCCTCAACGCACTGGCGAACGGATGTTTTTGACACGGACACATATCAATGAGAATGGTAGCATCTCCAATCTTGAGTAAGTTTGCTGCTGAGCTTTTCCCCTTTTTATTGGGGGAAGTTTCCTGCTGAGCTAGTACGGCACTCCGGTGGATTCCACACCCCCACGTACGTACCGGAGCCATGCAGATGCTGAGTAAGCAAATGACATTTCAATTCCAAGGTCTCAACTCAATCCTTTACGCACGATGCATGATGCTGCCCAATCGTGGACCGATCCACCATCGATCCTACCCAGCTACCTGCATGCTACAGATCGACTGTGCTGTGACCACGGTCTACTGTTTTCTTACCCACACAAAAAGTGATATTTCTACTGAAACCATCATAACATACTGCTAATTTCTGATTACTGAAACCAACCCGATGCAGACGCGTGAAAATAACAGTAATGGCGCACATTATCCATCCATAATGGGAAGCATCTAAACAGAACAAATGCCCCAAGAGAAATTATCTGGACAAGAATTACCACTGGTAATAATTATTCAGAAGGACAGTTATACTCGATCACATGCGATCCAAATAATATAAGTTGGTAATGCTGAACTGCAAAATAAATATATCAAATGCAAATGGTATCTTAGATTTTATTGAACGGATGGAAACGTTTGTAGATTCGGTATATGAAGAACTACGGGCTGACTGCCACTGAAACTTCTTCTTGACTGTTACCTGGGTAAGTAAGAGAGAAAAGCATGGATAATTAACATAAGATAGCAGAGCATTATAGAAGATAAAATGATGTTATCATATGCACCAATCTCCCATTACCCAATAACTATTATGTGTACAGTTTACTTGATTCAATCTTGCCATATGACCTACTCTGTAATAGTGGCATCCTGTTTCCTGCAGAGAAGTATAGGGGAAATAAGATCACAGTTTAACAAACAAGAAATAAAGACGGTCGGATGAGCATACTCTTGGTATAAGAGAATAGCCTTGCGGATGTCCTCCAGGTTCTGTAGTACCTCTGGGTCGAACAATGCACCCTTAGAACAGGGTCATCACATAAATCAACAAATTAGTAAAACAATCTGCGTAAAGAAACAAATTGGAAAAAGACTTTGCAAGGCAAAAATAAGAATATTTTGTAAAGCTTCAAATCCATGACGCACCAGCTGGCTCAAATCTTCTCCCAATTTTTTGAATTTGAGAAAACAGTATATAAAATACAGAACATATATACCACAATCATTTCCACTTTGCTGTGGAACCTGCAATTATTTAAGAACCATAAACAAAAATCACAATATTAAGAAGCACCAACTTAGAGGATAATTCAGCAAAGTATAAAAATAGACAGAGTTCCAGATGTAAACTTCACACCTCAGGAAACTCAAGCTGGACTTGATTTGTGAAATGCCCTATCTCTTCCCGCTCTTCTGTTTTTAAAATATCAATAATGAAGCTGGCACACAAGCAATAATGGTTTAATAAATATAAGAGATCCAGAATAAGGTTGCAATTTATGGGCTATATATATAGATCATGTAAATGTATGAACAAACCAATTATGTGAACATAAATTGTGGCCTCGGTTGGCTTTTGACGTCCATTCCATGCAAAGTCTAAGTACAATGTACCATGTGGTATATATGATTTTGGACATACAAACACCATGGTAGGCTACTATTATGGATAATAATCTGAAACAATACATTATTGTTTTGATATCTTGACTCGTGGACAGCATGCTATAGGGAAATATGTAAACATGTTACCAGATATATCATCGTGTTCATATTTTGTTGGATGCTTAGAGATGGATGAACTAAATGGATCAAACCTGTTGATGCCGGATGGCAACCTCTTTGGCTGTGTTGTTCTAAGTGAATCCAACAGTAGAATGCGTGGCCCCTTTGGAGTACCCAAGTAGTTTGTCTCGCCAAAATTACACAAAACAAGAGGAGGCTGCAATGTCCCCTACATATAGTCAAGGAAGTGAATATTCAGTATCATGCCAATCAAATAAGTGATTGTGCAAGATAAGAAAGCGAGCAACATACCAATAAACAATGGGGACAAATACATATCTTCTTGTGAATATTTTCTTAGCTTTTACCCATTTAAGGACTTTTGATTTATGTTTCCCAATGATGTACATATCAAACCACATCGAATCAAGGTACGCATAGTCACTCTTCTTTTCCGGATGTATGCCCGTCCAAAGATCCCTACATAAACAGTTGTAGTAACAAACTATAAAATAATATGCTAATAAATGTAAATTGGAAATTGATAATCTAAGAAAAAGGCAGGACATACTCCATGTACAATTCAAAAATTTCAACATCAAGCATCCCTTTACTTGTTTTGTCCCTCACGTTATATGTACTATGATTTGAAATTTTTGGGGGAGGGAGGTGATCTTTAAAGGAGGAATTTGCTTCTCCTCCTTTTCTCTTCTGGGGGTATTTGTTTTGGCACTCTACACATGGAAAATTAGAAATGACTTAGAGATAACGACACACACATAAATAACAGGTTAAAACACATGCGCTCAAAATTCATTTCTCTTTAAGTTTTTCATACCCGATGTAGGAAATCATCTAGATAAGTCACATATGGGTGAGCACAATACTAAAATAATATACAATGTGTAGCAAACTAGCAATAGAACAACTAACAACATGCGCCTTGGTTGTTGTGGCGCGGCATGGTGGTTCCTGGGATGAAAAGTTTACCTCCCATGATTGCTTTCTCCTTCTCCAGCTTCTCATTCTTCTTTTTCTCTTTCTCCAGTTCCGCACGGAGACTTTCTACTTCTTCCTGCAATACCAGATGCTTGGATCGTAGTTCAAAGTATTTCTGTTCGAAAGATAGGAGATAGCAGTTAGCAATATAGTGACCGAGTGAAACTGTAGATTGAAAGGAATCAACCAAAATTTCAAAGACAAAGAACGATCTAATAATATAGATTCTAATTGATGGTCAACAATCAGCCAGAGTCTCGAGGTCTGCACCCAGTGGGTCCACTGATCATGCCCCCACTCGAAATAACTTACCACATGCATCTTAGATGATCTTATAACCCGAGTGAATCCATGAATTTAAGATATTGGCTCTAGATTTACGAAGACGGAAATAAAATAATCCTATATACTCTAACAGATTGCCAGCGATCAATAAGAGTTTCGGGGACATAGTCCGTGCAATAACTGTGTCCCCGCTGGAAGAAAACATATCAGGCACTACTCGGATGACAAGTCAAAAAGTTGAACGTCCGAATGAAAATGATCAGCACTTACTGTGGTACTTACTTGGATAGGAGCTTTCAGAACCTCACTTGTATTGAGTGCATCGTTCAGCTTGGAGTTCATCAGCTCGACTTGAATCATGGCCCCTTTGCTGGCGCTAACCTCCTCATCCACTGAAAGACTGGCCACCGGATACAGTACACATGGAATAGTGGGAGGCGTTGCAGGCCGGGGTGCCGTATCCACCAAGGCACTTGGACTCGCTTGTACAATACTGGTCGGCGCGTAGACACTTGCATCCGACTGAATTTCCGGATTTTTTTGTAACGTTTCATGATCGGTATCCATCGCCACTTGATTTCGCCTTGGACTAGGTGGATCAACGTCCATTTGAACTTGCTCTTCAGCATCCTCCACAGTAATCACTTCTTCAATGGCTACAACTACAAATAATGCAAAGCAACAGTTCATTTGTCCTTGCCCTGTCTTTTCTACTCGGATGATTGTACAAGAAATAAAATACCTTTCGAAGTGACAACATCAGCGTCAGTTTGTCCTTTGCCTTTGCACGCAGTCTGCTTGATAGCGTGGCTGTTATGACATGTAGAAGTGGCGACCCTGCATCAGAAAAGGACAAATGATGGTTATAACATCCGAATGATCAAAGCAAGATTCAGCTACTTATACTTACTCGGGGACAACTGGCACCACATTCTTCGTCTTATAGCTAGGCTGGGCTAGCAACATTAGCTGCTCAGAGGGCCTTGGGGTATCTCCAGCAGACAAGTCGACTGAAGCCAAATCAGGTGCTATTCCAACATCATCCTGGGACACTGCAACAATATTGTTAGTAGACAGGTTCATATCAAATATAGCCATGAGAGGTCTAGACAGAACTGCAGCTAACCTACCAAATACTCCCTCCATTCCATAATGTAGTGCCTATAGATTTTTGTAAAAGTCAAACTTTGCCAACTTTGACCAAGTGTATAGAGAAAATTGTCTACATCTACAATACCAAACATGTATATTTTGAAAATATCACTCACGATGTATCCAATGAGATGCATTTGGTATTCTAGATGTACCTACTTTTCTCTATATACATGGTCAAAGTTTGTAATGTTTGACTTTTGTAAAAATCTATAGGCACTACATTATGGAACGGAGGGAGTACCAATTATCAAACCATAAAACACCAGTCCATACATGAGCCAGAGACATCCATAGAGAAGATCACAAGGAACGACACTCACTAGTCAGTAGTCCCTATTGTGATGAGATGATTTTGCGCTCACCTTGCTGTGCCACGGCATGGTGGTGCCAGGGATGGAGCAGCCTATGGTCTGACTACCTCATCGCGGGACATATAGCTATAGGTGATGGCGAGTTGAAACTGGGGGATTGTTGGAGGAGCAAGCCATGCATGTTGATATCAAGGTTTTCTTTGTTTGTTTTGTCCCTCCTGCTAAATGTGATGTGGTTTGACATTTTTTGAAAATTTTAAATATATTTTGATTATTTTGTTGAAAAAGTGCTTCATGGAGCCCGTCCTTTGCATCGCCGCACTCTTGTCAGAAGCCTATGCACACGGTACCATGCGAAAAAAGGATGAATTTTTGTCTCTGAAAAAATGCTGATATTCGTCATTGCCCAGTGTTTTACATAAAATAAATAATAAAGAACTACTCCAACGAAGCTTGACCCTGGATACAAGGAGTGAACGTTGTGAAGAAGATTTTATTGTGTTTTGCGTACTGACGTAATTTCGATTCTATCTCTTGGACCAGGCAGGAACAGACTTCACTCATCTGGGAGCATACTTATATTGCTCATAACTATTTGAGTTCTTTTCTGCAATAAGGAAATGTGTCATAGCAGGAGAAGATATGCTGGTAGAGAATATGAACAGCCGACAGGTCTGAGCAGAATAATTTTCTTTTTGTGCTACAGTAAGATAGGAAGCCGTGCCAGTCCATCTTGTTCAAAAAACTAGGACACGTAAGGCCTACAAGCAACTAGCGGGGGATAAGCATCAAGGTAGACAGTAGTACATCATAGAAATTTGAATGGTAACCAGGCCCGAATCCACATGGGAGCTGTACAATATCTGACGGTACTGAGCATAGGTTTGGTTGTACCATGGTGCTGAACTTCGTCTCTCGGATAGAGATTTAGGAATTCGGTGCGGCAGCCATTAATAGGCAGGAGACGATGGGTAGATAGAAGACATGGGTGAGGACCTATGTGTATTTTCCCCATGAGATCTGTAGACGGATCCTGAATTGGAGCGCTTAAAAATACAGTAAAAACTTCTCCGCCGTTTGCAAGAAACAGAACAAAGAGCAAGAAGCAATCTAAGCCGACAAGCAGATCAGCCTGAGGGGAAGGACAGGGGGGGAAACCTTGGTCGCCGTCGTCCTTGTGGCTGCCGAGGTCGCCGACCAAATCCTGGCCGCGGCTGCTGTGGAGGCGCGGGGACGAGAACCCAGGCGGGGCGGTAGGGAGGAGAACCCTGGACTTCGCTTGCCTCATCGCCAGGCAGACGGGCGATGGCGAGTTGAGGCTGGGGGGACGCAGTATTGGGTACGATCTGATGGGCGACGGAGAGCTGGGAGGACGCATCGTGGAGTACGATCTGATTGGCGACGCGAGTTGGAATTCAGAGTACTGGGGGAAGACGACGACCTTCTTTTGGTAAAGCGCGAGGACGGTAACGCTCCAGTGCATGCATAGCTGCTAGCAGTATCTTCTGCCAATTAATGAGCGTCAATCCCTTCCAAAGATTTGCTGGCCAGCAGTAGGTGGTCGCGCGCGGGGAGGATGAACGGGGGCTGTTTCAGTGGGATTTTTTTACAAATATACACATCTGAGTTTTGACCATTTTAATCAGGCAAATGATTTATTTTAAATTTCGAAGAAATGCCATGCGCCATGCGCCAAGCCTGGGCATGATGATTCTAGGTCGGGCATTTACAGACCCTGCGCAAAATTTGGCTCGGCACTGGTGCAAAA
>NC_041385.1:801512283-801554291 GCF_002162155.2 Triticum dicoccoides
GGTGCGGACAAAAACAAATGTAACATCAACTGGGCAAGGGTGTCCATGTTTAACAATGCAATTGCCTCCATGGCTATCCGGGAGCTGGCCAGGTGTGGGGCTCAATAAACGTGGACCTACAAACAGCTAGACCCGATGCGCTCGGTGCTCGATCAAGTGTTCATATCCCCTGACTGGGAACTGATGTACCCTCTATGTTCGCTCATCGCAGAAACCAGGATTGGATCTGATCACGTGCCACTTATCCTATCCTCAGGGGAGGACAGGATCAGGCGTAGCCCTCGTTTTTTCTTTGAGACGGCTTGGTTTGAAAACCCTGCCTTTGACTCCATCTTTAGGGCGAGGTGGAATGCGAGTGTTAGCCAGGTGGGCCTCCAGCGAGGCCCAATGGACTTCTGGATCGCGACCGGAAGCCGCCTTCGGGCCAGCCTAAAGGGTTGGGGGTCCAACTTGGGCAGGCAAGAACGATCGCTTAGGGAAGGCATCGTTGCTGAGATTGCGAGCCTTGACCACTAGGCGGATCCGCGGCCTTTTTCCGAACAAGAATGGGCTCGCCGATACACGCTGGAGAATCAGGTGCAGTCACGCGGAGGAGGAGTACTGGAGGCGCCGGGGTGACCTTAAGTGGATCCTTAAAGGTGACGCAAACACCAAGTACTTCCACGCCTACGCCAATGGGAGACGGCGTAGGTGTGCGATCCTCCGCCTGCAATTTGATCAGGGGCTTTTGCTGACGCAGGCGGACATCATGCGTCACATATATGACTTCTACATTAAGCTCATGGGAACGAGCGAGGAGCAGCGAGCAGAGGTGCGCGCTAATCTATCGGACCCTTCCCAGCGCGTTACCGATCGGGAAAATGAGGAGCTGGGGCTCGCTTTTTTGCCTGAGGAGATTGATGCGACTCTTCGGAGCATGAAAGTGGACACTGCGCCAGGACCGGACGGTTGGCCAGTCGCCATGTTCAAACACTTCTGGCCGCTCCTGCAGGGGCCGATGTTCGAGGTTTGCAATGGCTTCATGCAAGGGACGATTGACATATCCCGGCTAAACTTTGGGATCCTTTCGCTGATTCCTAAGGTGGCCGGTGCGGATAACATCCGTCAGTTTAGGCCTATCGCGCTCATTAACGTCTCTTTTAAGATCTGCTCCAAAGACACTACCTCCCGCCTCGTCCCGATCGCCCAACGTACCATTAGCCGCACCCAAACTGCTTTCATCCGAGGCCGAAACATTTTGGAGGGCTCTCTAGCGCTGCAGGAAATCATCCACGAACTTAAACGTACTAAGGAACCGGCCATACTCCTAAAACTAGATTTCGAGAAAGCGTATGAACGCGTGAGCTGGAGTTTTTTGCGTCAGGTATTACTTAGCCGGGGTTTCTCAGCAATGTGGGTTCACCGAGTCATGCAATTGGTCATGGGTGGCGAGACTGCGATCTCAGTGAACGGGGAGATTGGGAGTTTCTTCCGGAACAGGCGGGGATTGCGTCAGGGCGACCCCATGTCCCCGCTCCTGTTCAACTTTGTGGTTGACACCCTTGCAGCTTTGCTTCGGAAGGCGACCTCGGCTGGCCACATCAAGGGAGTGGTCGGCCACCTCATCCCAGGGGGGGGCTTCACACCTACAGTACGCAGACGACACCATGCTACTGTTTCAGCTGGACGCTCACAGTATTGCAACGGTGAAAGCTTTGCTGCTGAGCTTTGAGCTCATGTCCGGGCTCAAAATCAACTTTCACAAGTGCGAAATGCTGTCTATGGGGATAGATAACGAGGAGGGGCAGCGTATCACTAACCTTCTCAATTGTAAAGTGGGAAAGTTCCCCTTTACGTATTTAGGCTTACCCCTAGCACCACGCCGAGTGACGATAGATGAGTGGGCTCCTTTAAGTGGGAAAGCGGGGAAGAAAGTGAGCCCTTGGCGTGGTAAGTTCATGTCCTCCGTGGCAAGGCTTGTCCTCACCAACTCTAGCCTTTCCTCGTTGCCTATGTTCGCTATGGGCTTGTTCCTGCTGGCTGAAGGGGTTCATGCCAAGTTGGACATGCCACGTGCTCGTTTCTTCAGGGAAGGAACGGGTCTAAAGCACAAATACCACTTGGTCAAATGGGCGGCGGTCTGCAGGCCCAAATCCTTGGGAGGATTGGGCATCATTAACACTAGGCTACAGAATATAGCGCTAATGTGTAAATGGATCTGGAAGCTAGCGCAAGGGGCGACGGGCCTATGGGCTGACATCCTTCGCGCCAAGTACTTCCCAAACGGTAATTTCTTTGATGGGGAAGCAAGGGGCTCCCCCTTTTGGCAAGATCTGCAGGCCATCATACCCGCTGTTGACCAAGGGGCCAAGTTTAACATTGGTAATGGTCGCTCCACCCGATTCTGGTTGGATTTGTGGGTGGGCGTCCGACCACTATGGGAAGAGTTTCTAGAGTTGTACGCCTTAGCGGTGCGGCCTAATCAAAAGGTGGCCGAGGCTCTGGCTGCCCCACAAGTTGTCGCTTTCTGTTGAAACCTCAACATGCAGGAAACAGCATGGTGGGGGGCTATGTTAGACTTGGTAACCACCGTGGCGCTTACTGACAAGCCAGACAGGGTGTCGTGGCACCTCAATGCCTCCGGGAGGTTTTCCGTTAAGTCCTTATACCATAAACTGTGCCAGGGGACGGTACATCGAGAGGTGAAAGGACTGTGGCAAGCTTGCGTTCCGCTCAAGATCAAAGTCTTTCTTTGGCAACTGTTTCGAGACCGTATACCCACATCCAATAACATAGCAAAACGGAACGACCCGGCTTCGGGCATGTGTGCGCTGTGTGGGAACCCCGAGAACGTGAACCACGCCTTCTTTCTCTGCCCGATCGTGAGGTTTGCGTGGAGTGCCGGTAGGGAGGCTGTCGGGGTAGCTTGGGACCCAGGATCCTCCTCCGAACTCGTGGACCTCCTACATTCGGTGCAGGGTCAGCCCAAGTGGGTGATCTGGACTAGTATAGGAGCGATGCTTTGTCCTTATGGCTTACTCGCAACAAGTTTACCATTGAAGGCTCGTTCCTTTCACACCTGGCTAACATAATATGCAAATGCTCTATCCTATTGCAGCAATGGAGTCCGTTGGCCAAGCAGAAGGACACTGATCTCATGAAGCTTGCGCAAGTCCGAGTGCACCAAGTGTTTGTGGCGGCTAGGGAGCCGGCGATGCCTACCTGAGGGTGGGGCATCTCTTTTGTTTTGCGAGCCTGGGCGCTCCTGTTCATGGGCTACGGCCTTGTAAGCAGCTCGCAGCCCGGCGTTTGGACCCTTTCCTAGACTTCAGTTTCGCATTGCCATGGCTTCTGGTTCTACGTGTAACGTCCGATCGTTTGACACTCTGCCTGTTCGTTGTGGGCTTATTAATTTAAAGCCGGACGCTCCCATCGTCTTCGTTCTAAAAAACGAGAGAGAGCTCCCTCCCGCGAGCGACCAGGAGGCTTGCCCTAGAGCCGCCACCAGGGCCTCCCCCTCCCGTCCTTCCATCCCCCATCGCCACCAGGGGGCACGGCGCGGCAAAGCCTCGCCGTTGTTGACGCCGGCGTGGGCTAGGAGTTCTCGTATCCTCACGCGGGGATCTCGACGCGGGCCGGGGCATCCTCGCCTAGATGCGGTTCTTCGTGGGCGCGGCAGCATGGCCCCAGGGCGGGGCATGTTGCGCCGTTGCCGGGATGGCGGTGTGACTAGCGGCGTCGAGGTGGTGCCTCCTTGGGGTCTGTGGCAGCGACGAAATGACGCTACGGCCTGTCCTGGCCTGGCCTAAAGGGTCACGGCCATGGTCGGTGTGGGTCACGAGTTGTTGCCCCTATCATGGCTCTCTGCTGGTGGGGGTGGTGCGCCGCAGTGGTGGGCGTCATCTCCTAAGTCTGCACGCAGCTGGGCATAGTGAGCTGGCGCGGCTAATGGGTGCCTGCTGGGACCCGGTCAGATCCGCTCCGAGTGCTAGCGTAAAAGGTAGAAAATGTTAATTATATACAAGAAAAATGTTAATCATATGTAAGAAAAATGTTTGTGGAAATTTAAAAAAGTCCCATATTTCAAAAAAATGTAAGCCACATTTTGTAAAATTTGAAATGTTTCAAAAAAATATTCGTGTCATTTTCGGAAAATGTTTGTACATTATACATAAATTTTCTCATAGTCCAAAAAAGTCTTTATCATTTCAAAAATATTTTAACGTGTATTTGAAAAATATATTCAAAACATGTTTTGAAAAATGTTAAACATGTATACAATTATATTTGATATGTATACGATAAATATACAATGTGAAGACGACAACCTTCCTTTGGTGGAATGCGAGGACGGTAACGCTCCAGTCCATACATAGCTGGCCAGCCCCAGCAGTATCTACTGCCAATTAATGAGCATCGATCCCTTCCCAAGATTTGCAAGCCAGCAGTATGTGGCCGCCACCGGGGCCTCCCCCTCCCGTCCTTCCCTCCCCCATCGCCGTCAGGGGGGACTGTCGAGCAAATCCTCGTCGGCGCTGACGCCGGCATGGGCGGGGAGTTCCGGTATCTTCAGTCAGGGATCTTGGGGCGGGCCGGGGCATCGCCGCCTGGATGCGGTGCTTCGTGTTGTGCGCGGCAGCATGGCGTCCGGACGGGGCATGTTGCGCTGCTGCCAAGATGACGGAGTGACAGGTGGCGTAGAGGTGGTGCCTCCTTGGGGCCTGTGGCGGCGGCGGCATGACGCTGCGGCACGTCCAGAACCGGCTTCAAGGGTCACGGCCGTGGTCTGCGTGGGTCATGATCGGTTCACTAGTAGAAAACAGGGCTTTCGTTCAGGCTAGATAAACCCATTAGATCTGGTTCCGTCATGAACCAGGACCCATGGGGGCATTGGTCCCAGTTCGTGAGGCCAAGGGGCAATGCCGGGCCTCGTGGGGGCATTGGTCCCGGTTCGTCTGGCCCCTTTGGTCCCGGTTGGTCGGACGAACCGGGACCAATGGGCCTCGCTCCTGGCCCACCACCATTGGTCCCGGTTGGTGGCTTGAACCGGGACCAAAGGGTGTCCTTTAGTCCTGGTTCATGCCATGAACCTGGACCAATGGTGTGCCTATATATTGTTGGGGAACGTAGCAATTTAAAAAAATTCCTACGCACATGCAAGATCATGGTGATGGCATAGCAACGAGAGAGGAGAGTATTTTCCACGTACCCTCGTAGACCGTAAGCGGAAGCGTCATCACAACGCGGTTGATGTAGTCGTACGTCTTCACGATTCGACCGATCCAAGCACCGAACGTACGGCACCTCCGTGTTCAGCACACGTTCAGCTCGATGACGTTCCCCGGGCTCCAATCTAGCAAAGCGTCGGGGATGAGTTCCGTCAGCACGACGGTGTGGTGACGACGATGATGTTCTACCAGCGCAGGGCTTCGCCTAAACTCCGCGACGATATGACCGAGGTGGAATATAGTGGAGGGGGGCACCGCACACGGCTAAGGAACGATCCGTAGATCAACTTGTGTGTCTATGGGGTGCCCCCCTCCTCCGTATATAAAGGGGGAGAGGAGGAGGGGTCCGGCCAAGAGGGGAGGCGCGCCCTAGGGGGGGCAAACCTACTCCAAGTAGGTTTGGTCCCCCTTTCCTATTAGGAGTAGGAGAGGGAAGGAAGAGAGGGGAGGGAAGAAGGAAAGGGGGGCCAGCCCCCCTCCCAATTCGGATTGGGCTGGGGGGGGTGCGCCCCCTCCTTTTCTCGTTCTCCCTCCCTTCCACTAAGGCCCAATAAGGCCCATTTACTTACCGGGGGGTTCCGGTAACCTCCCGGAACTCCGGTATAGTCCCAATCTCATCTGGAACCTTTCCGGTGTCCAAATATATCCGTCCAATATATCAATCTTTATGTCTCGACCATTTCGAGACTCCTCGTCATGTCTGTGATCACATCCGGTACTCCGAACAACCTTCGGTACATCAAAACTTATAAACTCATAATAAAAATGTCATCGTAACGTTAAGCGTGCGGACCCTACGGGTTCGAGAACTATGTAGACATGACCTAGAACTATTCTCGGTCAATAACCAATAGCGGAAGATGTTCATATTGGTTCCTACATATTCTATGAAGATCTTTATCGGTCAAACCGCATAACAACATACGTTGTTCCCTTTGTCATTGGTATGTTACTGGCCCGAGATTCGATCGTCGGTATCCAATACCTAGTTCAATCTCGTTACCGCCAAGTCTCTTTACTCATTCCGTAATACATCATTCCGTAACTAACTCATTAGTTACAATGCTTGCAAGGCTTAAGTGATGTGTATTACCGAGAAGGCCCAGAGATACCTCTCCGACAATCGAGGTGACAAAACCTAATCTCGAAATACGCCAACCCAACATGTACCTTTGGAGACACCTGTAGAGCACCTTTATAATCACCCAGTTACATTGTGACGTTTGGTAGCACACAAAGTGTTCCTCTGGTAAATGGGAGTTGCATAATCTCATAGTCATAGGAACATGTATAAGTCATGAAGAAAGCAATAGCAACATACTATACGATCGTGTGCTAAGCTAACGGAATGGGTCAAGTCAATCAGATCATTCACCTAATGATGTGATCCCGTTAATCAAATAACAACTCTTTGTCCATGGTTAGGAAACATAACCATCTTTGATTAACGAGCTAGTCAAGTAGAGGCATACTAGTGACACTCTGTTTGTCTATGTATTCACACATGTATTATGTTTCCGGTTAATACAATTCTAGCATGAATAATAAACATTTATCATGATATAAGGAAATAAATAATAACTTTATTATTGCCTCTAGGGCATATTTCCTTCAGTCTCCCACTTGCACTAGAGTCAATAATCTAGATCACATCGCCATGTGATTTAACATCAATAGTTCACATCACCATGTGATTAACACCCATTGTTCACATCGTCATGTGACCAACACCCAAAGGGTTTACTAGAGTCAATAATCTAGTTCACATCGTTATGTGATTAACACCCAAAGAGTATTAAGGTGTGATCATGTTTTGCTTGTGAGAGAAGTTTAGTCAATGGGTCTGCCACATTCAGATCCGTATGTATTTTGCAAATCTCTTTGTCAACAATGCTCTGCATGGAGCTACTATAGCTAATTGCTCCAACTTTCAATATGTATCTAGACCGAGACTTAGAGTCATCTAGATCAGTGCCAAAACTTGTATCGACGTAACCCTTTACGACGAACCTTTTGTCACGTCCATAATCGAGAAAAATATCCTTATTCCACTAAGGATAATTTTGACCGCTGTCCTGTGATCTACTCCTAGATCACTATTGTACTCCCTTGCCAAAATAAGTGTAGGGTATACAATAGATCTGGTACAAAGCATGGCATACTTTATAGAATCTATGGCTGAGGCATAGGGAATGACTTTCATTCTTTTTCTATCTTCTGCTGTGGTCGGGCTTTGAGTCTTACTCAATTTTCACACCTTGCAACACAGGCAAGAACTCTTTCTTTGACTGTTCCATTTTGAACTACTTCAAAATATTGTCAAGGTATGTACTCATTGAAAAATCTTATCAAGTGTCCTTATCTATCTCTATAGATCTTGATGCTCAATGTGTAAGCAGCTTCACCAAGGTCTTTCTTTGAAAAACTCCTTTCAAACACTCCTTTATGCTTTCCAGAAAAATTCTACATTATTTCCGATCAACAATATGTCATTCACATATACTTATCAGAAATGTTGTAGTGCTCCCACTCACTTTCTTGTAAGTACAGGCTTCACCGTAAGTCTGTATTAAAACTATATGCTTTGATCAACTTATCAAAGCGTATATTCCAACTCCGAGATGCTTGCACCAGTCCATTGATGGATCGCTGGAGCTTGCACATTTTGTTAGCACCTTTCGGATCGACAAAACCTTCTGGTTGCATCATATACAACTCTTCTTTAAAAAATCCATTAAGGAATGCAGTTTTGACATCCATTTGCCAGATTTCATAAAATGTGGCAATTGCTAACATGATTGAGACAGACTTAAGCATAGATATGAGTGAAAAACTCTCATCGTAGTCAACACCTTGAACTTGTCGAAAACCTTTTGCGACAATTCTAGCTTTGTAGATAGTAACACTATCAGCGTCCATCTTCCTCTTGAAGATCCATTTAATCTCAATGTCTCGCCGATCATTGGGCAAGTCAATCAAAGTCCATACTTTATTTTCATACATGGATCTTATCTCAGATCTCATGGCCTCAAGCCATTTTGCGGAATCTGGGCTCACCATCGCTTCTTCATAGTTCGTAGGTTCGTCATGGTCTAGTAACATACCTTCCAGAACAGGATTACCGTACCACTCTGGTGCGTATCTTACTCTGTTTTACCTGCGAGATTCGGTAGTAACTTGATCTGAAGTTACATGATCATCATCATTAGCTTCCTCACTAATTGGTGTAGTAGTCACAGGAACAGATTTCTGTGATGAACTACTTTCCAATAAGGGAGAAGGTACAATTACCTTATCAAGTTCTACTTTCCTCCCACTCACTTCTTTCGAGAGAAACTCCTTCTCTAGAAAGGATCCATTCTTAGCAACGAATGTCTTGCCTTCGGATCTGTGATAGAAGGTGTACCCAACTTTCTCCTTTGGGTATCCTATGAAGACACATTTCAGGATGAAACTTTTTTCACATAAGCATCGCAACCTCAAACTTTAAGAAACGACAACTTTGGTTTCTTGCCAAACCACAGTTCATATTGTGTCGTCTCAACGGACTTAGGTGGTGCCCCCTTTTTTAACGTGAATGCAGCTGTCTTTAATGCATGACCCCAAAACGATAGTGGTAAATCAGTAAGAAACATCATAGATTGCACAATATCCAATAAAGTACGGTTATGACGTTCGGACACACCATTACGCTGTGGTGTTCCGGGTGGCGTGAGTTGCGATACTATTCCGCATTGTTTCAAATGTAGACCAAACTCGTAACTCAAATTTTCTCCTCCATGATCAGATCCTAGAAATTTTATTTTCTTGTTACGATGATTTTCAACTTCACTCTGAAATTCTTTGAACTTTTCAAACGTTTCAGACTTATGTTTCATTAAGTAGATATACCCATATCTGCTCAAATCATCTGTGAAGGTCAGAAAATAATGATACTTGCCACGAGCCTCAACACTCATTGAATCGCATACATCAGTATGTATTATTTCCAATAAGTCAGTTGCTCGCTCTACTGTTCCGGAGAACGGAGTCTTTAGTCATCTTGCCCATAAGGCATGGTTCACAAGCATCAAGTGATTCCAAAATCCCATCAGCATGGAGTTTCTTCATGCGCTTTACACCAATATGACCTAAACTGCAGTGTCACAAATAATTTGCACTATCATTATTAACTTTGTATCTTTTGGTTTCAATATTATGAATATGTGTATCACTACGATCGAGATCCAACGAACCATTTTCATTGGGTGTGTAACCATATAAGGTTTTATTCATGTAAATAGAACAACAATTTATTCTCTTACTTAAATGAATAACCATATTGCAATAAACAAGATCAAATCATATTCATGCTCAACGCAAACACCAAATAACACTTATTTAGTTTCAACACTAATCCCTAAAGTATAGGGAGTGTGCGATGATGATCATATCAATCTTGGAACTACTTCCAGCACAAATCGTCACCTCGCCTTTTTACTATTTTCTGTTTATTCTGCAACTCCCGTTTCGAGTTATTATTCTTAGCAACTGAACTAGTATCAAAATGCCGAGGGGTTGCTATAAACACTAGTAAAGTACACATCAATAACATGTATATCCAATATACCTTTGTTCACTTTTGCCATCCTTCTTATCCGCCAAATACTTGGGGCAGTTCCACTTCCAGTGACTAGTCCCTTTGCAGTAGAAGCACTTAGTCTCAGGCTTAGGACCAGACTTGGGCTTCTTCAGTTGAGCAGCAACTTGCTTGCCGTTTTTCTTGAAGTTCCACTTCTTCCCTTTGCCCTTTTCTTGAAAGTAGTGGTCTTGTCAACCATCAACACTTGATGCTTTTCTTGATTTCTACCTTCATCGATTTTAGCATCATGAAGAGCTTGGGAATAGTTTTCGTCATCCCTTGCATACTATAGTTCATCACGAAGTTCTACTAACTTGGTGATGGTGACTAGAGAATTCTGTCAATCACTATCTTATCTGGAAGATTAACTCCCACTTGATTCAAGCGATTGTAGTACCCAGACAATCTGAGCACATGCTCACTAGTTGAGCGATTCTCCTCCATCTTTTAGCTATAGAACTTGTTGGAGACTTCATATCTCTCAACTCGGGTATTTGCTTGAAATATTAACTTCAACTCCTGGAACATCTCATATGGTCCATGACGTTCAAAACGTCTTTGAAGTCCCGATTCTAAGTCGTTAAGCATGGTGCACTAAACTATCAAGTAGTCATCATATTGAGCTAGCCAAACATTTATAACGTCTGCATCTGCTCCTGCAATAGGTTTGTCACCTAGTGGTGCAACAATGACATAATTCTTCTGCGCAGCAATGAGGATAAACCTCAGATCACGGATCCAATCCGCACCATTGCTACTAACATTTTTCAACACAATTTTCTCTAGGAACATATAAACATATGAAAGCAACAACGCAAGCTATTGATCTACAACATAATTTGCAAAATACTACCAGGACTAAGTTCATGATAAATTTAAGTTCAATTAATCATACTACTTAAGAACTCCCACTTAGAAAGACATCCCTCTAATCCTCTAAGTGATCACGTGATCCAAATCAACTAAACCATAACCGATCATCACGTGAGATGGAGTAGTTTTCAATGGTGAACATCACTATGTTGATCATATCTACTATATGATTCACGCTCGACCTTTCGGTCTCTGTGTTCCGAGGCCATATCTGCATATGCTAGGCTCGTCAAGTATAACCTGAATATTCTGCGTGTGCAAAACTGGCTTGCCACCCATTGTAGATGGACGTAGAGCTTATCACACCCGATCATCACGTGGTGTCTGGGCACGACGAACTTTGGCAACGGTGCATATTCTGGGAGAACACTTCTTGATAATTTTAGTGAGAGATCATCTTAAAATGCTACCGTCAATCAAAGCAAGATAAGATGCATAAAGGATAAACATCACATGCAATCAATATAAGTGATATGATATGGCCATCATCATCTTGTGCTTGTGATCTCCATCTCCGAAGCACCGTCGTGATCACCATCATCACCGGCGCGACACCTTGATCTCCATCGTAGCATCGTTGTCATTTACGCCATCTATTGCTTCTACGACTATCGCTACCGCTTAGTGATAAAGTAAAGCAATTACAGGGCGTTTGCATTTCATACAATAAAGCGACAACCATATGGCTCCTGCCAGTTGCCAATAACTTCAGTTACAAAACATGATCATCTCATACAATAAATATAGCATCACGTCTTGACCATATCACATAACAACATGCCCTGCAAAAACAAGTTAGACGTCCTCTACTTTGTTGTTGCAAGTTTTACGTGGCTGCTACGGGCTTAGCAAGAACCGTTCTTACCTACACATCAAAACCACAACGATAGTTCGTCAAGTTAGTGCTGTTTTAACCTTCGCAAGGACCGGGCGTAGCCACATTCGGTTCAACTAAAGTTGGAGAAACTGACACCCGCAAGCCACCTGTGTGCAAAGCACGTCGGTAGAACCAGTCTCGCATAAGCGTACGCGTAATGTCGGTCCGGGCCGCTTCATCCAACAATACCGCCGAACCAAAGTATGACATGCTGGTAAGCAGTATGACTTGTATCGCCCACAACTCACTTGTGTTCTACTCGTGCATATAACATCAACGCATAAAACCTAGGCTCGGATGCCACTGTTGGGGAACGTAGTAATTTCAAAAAAATTCCTACGCACACACAAGATCATGGTGATGGCATAGCAACGAGAGAGGAGAGTATTGTCCAGGTACCCTCGTAGACCGTAAGCGGAAGCGTTATCACAATGCGGTTGATGTAGTCGTACGTCTTCACGATTCGACCGATCCAAGCACCAAACGTACGGCACCTCTGTGTTCAGCACACGTTCAGCTCGATGACGTTCCCCGGGCTCCAATCCAGCAAAGCATCGGGGATGAGTTCCGTCAGCACGACGGCATGGTGACGATGATGATGTTCTACCGGTGCAGGGCTTCGCCTAAACTCCGCGACGATATGACCGAGGTGGAATATAGTGGAGGGGGGCACCGCACACAGCTAAGGAACGATACGTAGATCAACTTGTGTGTCTATGAGGTGCCCCCCTCCTCCGTATATAAAGGGGAGAGGAGGAGGGGGTCGGCCAAGAGGGGAGGCGCGCCTAGGGGGGGCAAACCTACTCCAAGTAGGTTTGGCCCCCCTTTCCTATTAGGAGTAGGAGAGGGAAGGAAGGGAGGGGAGGGAAGAAGGAAAGGGGGGCCGGCCCCCCTCCCAATTCGGATTGGGCTTGGGGGGGGGGGGCACGCCCCCTCCTTTGCTCCTTCTCCCTCCCTTCCACTAAGGCCCAATAAGGCCCATATACTTACCGAGGGGATCCGGTAACCTCCCGGAACTCCGGTATAGTCCCAATCTCATCCGGAACCTTTCCGGTGTCCAAATATATCCGTCCAATATATCAATCTTTATGTGTCGACCATTTCGAGACTCCTCGTCATGTCCGTGATCACATCCGGTACTCCGAACAACCTTCGGTACATCAAAACTTATAAACTCATAATAAAACTGTCATCGTAACGTTAAGCATGCGGACCCTACGGGTTCGAGAACTATGTAGACATGACCTAGAACTATTCTTAGTCAATAAACAATAGCGGAATCTGGATGTTCATATTGGTTCCTACATATTCTACGAAGATCTTTATCGATCAAACCGCATAACAACATACGTTGTTCCCTTTGTCATTGGTATGTTACTTGCCCGAGATTCGATCGTCGGTATCCAATACCTAGTTCAATCTCGTTACCGGCAAGTCTCTTTACTCGTTCCGTAATACATCATTCCGTAACTAACTTATTAGTTACAATGCTTGCAAGGCTTAAGTGATGTGTATTACCGAGAAGGCCCAGAGATACTTCTCCGACAATCGGAGTGACAAAACCTAATCTCGAAATACGCCAACCCAACATGTACCTTTGGAGACACCTGTAGAGCACCTCACCCAGTTACGTTGTGACATTTGGTAGCACACAAAGTGTTCCTCTAGTAAACGGGAGTTGCATAATCTCATAGTCATAGGAACATGTATAAGTCATGAAGAAAGCAATAGCAACATACTATACGATCGTGTGCTAAGCTAACGGAATGGGTCAAGTCAATCAGATCATTCACCTAATGATGTGATCCCGTTAATCAAATAACAACTCTTTGTCCATGGTTAGGAAACATAACCATCTTTGATTAACGAGCTAGTCAAGTAGAGGCATACTAGTGACACTCTGTTTGTCTATGTATTCACACATGTATTATGTTTCCGGTTAATACAATTATAGCATGAATAATAAACATTTATCATGATATAAGGAAATAAATAATAAATTATTTATTATAGGGCATATTTCCTTCATATATACCCCCTCGCCGGCCAGCAGAGCACTCCATACTGCTCTGTTTTTTCTGGCTGGCGAGGGGACGGCTTTGTGGTGCTCTAACTCACCTCCTATGCACATCAGGTGTTCGATGGAATGCTCGAGCCACACTACTTAAGCTTTCTCCTCTCCGAGCTTGACCTCCAAGCTCCATTTTCCTCAATATTTGTCTAGGTTTAGCGGTCCGTCACGTCCTGTCCCCGTCCTCACCGTCGTCGATCGCCCGTGCCGATCTCGTCGCCGGCACCACTGTGGTGAGCATCTTGTTCTTATCTTCTTTCTGAAAGGAAAAAATTCTTACTTTTATGTTTAGATAGATACTTGTATAATTTTCTTACTTTTACTATTGCTTCTTATTATATAGTGCGAAGGTTTTGGTATCCACCCCCGTCGATCCGAATTAGTCCTTGCCCTGAATTAATTATATGCTATGGAGAGCTATATGTTGTTCAATGAGAACTATGTATGTACTTTGGTTTTAATTTGATGATGAACTTATATTAATTTGGTCACTTAATTATCTATTCATGATGTTCTTTAATGGTTTTTGACACACTTAATTATATACAATGCACACAGATGAACCGGCAATGGATGTACAGTGACAGACACACCTCAGAGTACATTGAGGGCGTGCATGATTTTCTCGAAGTGGCTGAGGCAAACAAGCAGAATGGTTTTATATGTTGTCCATGCCCTATATGTGGGAATACAAAGTCTTACTCTCACTCGAAAATCATTCACACCCACCTGCTTTATAAGGGTTTCATGCCACACTATAATGTTTGGACCAAGCATGGAGAAATAGGGGTTATGATGGAAGACAGCGAAGAAGAAGAGGACGATCACAACTATGTGCCCCCTGAATACGGTGATGCTGCAACGGGGCAAGCTGTTGATGATCAAGAGGAACCAGACGATGTGTCCGATGATAATCTTCGTCGGGTCATTGTTGATGCAAGGAGACAGTGGAAAGTGAAAAGGAGAAGCTGAACTTCGATCGCATGCTAGAGGATCACTGATGTCTACTACATAACATTCTTCTTGTAGACGTTGTTGGGCCTCCAAGTACAGAGGTTTCTAGGACAGTAGCAAATTTCACTCAAGTGGATGACCTAAGGTTTATCAATCCATGGGAGGCGTAGGATGAACATGGTCTCTCTCAAGCAACCCTGCAACCAAATAACAAAGAGTCTCTTGTGTCCCCAACACACCCAATACAATGGTAAATTGTATAGGTGCACTAGTTCAGCGAAGAGATGGTGATACAAGTGCAATATGGATGATAGATATGAGTATTTGTAATCTGAAATTATAAAAACAGCAAGCTAACAAGTGGTAAAAGTGAGCGTAAATGGTATTGCAATGCTAGGAAACAAGGCCTAGGGTTCATATTTCACTAGTGCAAATTCTCTCAACAATAATAACATAACTAGATCATATAACTATCCCTCAACATGCAACAAAGAGTCACTCCAAAGCCACTAATAGCGAAGAACAAACGAAGAGATTATGGTAGGGTATGAAACCACCTCAAAGTTATCATGTTTGATCGATCTATTCAAGAGTCCGTAGTGAAATAACATGAAGTTATTCTTTCCGTTCAATCTATCATAGAGTTCGCACTAGAATAACACCTTAAGACACAAATCAACCAAAACTCTAATGTCACCTAGATACTCCATTGTCACCTCAAGTATCCGTGGGCATGCTTATATGATATGCATCACACAATCTCAGATTCATCTATTCAACCAACACAAAGTACTTCAAAGAGTGCCCCAAAGTTTCTACCAGAGAGTCGAGACGAAAACGTGTGCCAACCCCTATGCACAAGTTCATGGAACCCACAAGTTGATCACCAAAACATACATAAAGTAGATCACGTGAATATCCCATTGTCACCACAAATAAGCACGGCAAGACATACATCAAGTGTTCTCAAATCCTTAAAGACTCAATCCGACAAGATAACTTCAAACGGAAAACTCAATCCATTACAAGACAGTAGAGGGGGGGAAACATCATAAGGTCCAACTATAATAGCAAAGCTCATGATACATCAAGATCGTGCCAAATCAAGAACATGAGAGAGAGAGAGAGATCAAACACATAGCTACTGGTACATACCCTTAGCCCCGAGGGTGAACTACTCCCTCCTCGTCATGGAGAGCGTCGGGATGATGAAGAACCCCACCGGTGAGGGATCCCCCCTCTGGTAGGGTGCCGAAACAGGGTCCCGATTGGTTTTTGGTGGCTACAGAGGCTTGCACCAGCGGAATTCCTGATATATTGTGCTCCTAGATGTTTTTAGGGTATATGGACATATATAGGCGAAAGAAGTCGGTCAGGGGAGCCACGAGGGGCCCACGAGGGTGGGGGGCACGCCCAAGGCGGTAGGGAGTGCCTCCCTGCCTCGTGGCTTCCTCGTTGTTTCCCTTATGTCTACTCTAAGTCTCCTGGATTGCTTTCATTCCAAAAATAACTCTCCCGAAGGTTTTCATTCCATTTGGAATCCATTGATATTCCTTTTCTTCGAAACACTGAAATACGCAAAAACAACAATATGGGATGGGCCTCCGGTTCATAGGTTAGTCCCAAAAATAATATAAAAGTGTATAATAAAGCCCAATAACATCTAAAATAGATAATATAATAGCGTGAATACTTCATAAATTATAGATACGTTGGAGACGTATCATCATCCCCAAGCTTAATTCCTGCTCGTCCTCGAGTAGGTAAATGATAAAAGAAAGAATTTATGAAGTGTGAATGCTAGTAGGTGCACAAATTAGATCAATGATAATTTTAGTCACCTTTTCTAGCATCATTATATGTCATAATAGTAGCTCATCTCATCAAACTTTTCATGATCAAGTAACAAGCTATTCACATGTTAAAGCATAGACCATACACTTTCTTGAAAACTAGCAAACTTTATTCTCAGTCATCAAACAATTGCAATTCATCTTATTTTCAGGAAGGGTCTATGTTAGAGCTTTGATTTAGCAAACTCCACATAATCAACTACCTTTTAGTCTTTCACAATTGCTAACATTCACGTGATATTTATGGTTCCAAAGTTTTAATCGAACACAGAGAAAGATAGGGGCTTATAGTTTCGCCTCCCAACCTTTTACCTCAAGGGTAATGTCAACAATAATAATTTATGAACACCTACATCCAAGTGGATATACATATCCGGATCACCCCAACACAAAGTGCTTGCCAAAGGAAAAAAATGTAAAAAGGAAAGGTGTTGATCACCATGACTCTTGTATAAGGGTAGAAGATAATAGTAAAAGATAGGTCCTTCGCAGAGGGAAGCAGAGGTTGTCATGCGCTTTTATGGTTGGATGCACAAAATTTTAATGCAAAAGAATGTCACTTTATATTGCCACTTGTGATATGGACCTTTATTATGCAGTCCATCGCTTTTATTGCTTCCATAACAAGATCGTATAAAGCTTATTTTCTTCACACTAATAAGTCATACATATTTAGAGAGCAATTTTTATTGCATGCACCGATGACAACTTACTTGGAGGATCTTACTCAATCCATAGGTAGGTATGGTGGACTCTCATGGCAAAACTGGTTTAAGGGATATTTGGAAGCACAAGTAGTATCTCTACTTAGTGCAGAGAATTTGGCTAGCATGAGGGAGAAAGGCAAGCTCGTCATGTTGGATGATCAAAGATAATATATTTTTTCAAATATAGGAAAACATAACCCATTACGTTGTCTTCCTTGTCCAACGTCAACCTTTTAGCATGTCATATTTTAACGAGTGCTCACAACTACAAAAGATGTCCATGATAGTATATTTATATGTGAAATCTCTCTTCCTTCAATATTCTTTCATAAATTGTTCAAATGAACAATATAATGTTTTCTAACCTCCAATAAATTTACAACCTCTACTTTTTTATGTGAAGTCATTACTCCCCATGGGATAAGCATATGAAACATATATAATTTCAGATTTATCATATTCAATTCATTCAATCATTTACTCATAAGATATAAGTGAAGCACACGAGTAAATGACAAACTACTCCAAAAAGCTATAAGTGAAGATCAATGAGTAGTCAAATAACTATTTAGATATGTGAGGACTCTCTGTCATTTAAGCATTTCAGATTTTGGTATTTTATTCAAGCAGGAAGCAAAACAAAATAAAATGGCATTGCAAGGATAGGACGACTCATGTGAAGAAGCAAAAACTTAGGTTCAACCGATACTAATGAATAATTATTGAAGAAGAAAGATGGGATGCCTACAGGGGCATTCCCAAGCTTAGATGCTTGAGACTTCTTAGAATATTATCTTGGGGTGCCTTGGGCATCCCCAGGCTTGAGCTTTTGTGTCTCCTTAATTCCTCTCATATCACAGTTTTCCTAAATCTCAAAAACTTCATCCACACAAAACTCAACAAGAACTCGTGAGATAAGTTAGTATAAAACAATGCAAAAACCTTATCATTTTCTACTGTAACAAATTACTAACATTATTATTCAACATTGCATACTAAATGTCTCTGCATATTTGATACTCCTGTCCTAAAATAGAATCATTAAACAAGCAAACATATGCAAACAATGCAAACATAACAGCAATCTGCCAAAACAGTACAATCTGTAAAGAATGCAAGATTCATCATAATTCCCTAAATCCAAAAATTATGAGAAAAATACTACACTGTATAAGATTTATCAGAGCTCAATATGCAAAATGTTTGAATACTATATCATTCTCTTCCTTTTCTAGGGAATTTTTACAACAGCGGTAAACTTTCTGTTTTGAAACAACAACATGTATACTTGCAAAATAAGCATGGTAAAGGCTATCCTTGACATTTTTATTGAAAATAAAGATGCAAAACATTATTCTAAATAACAGAAAGCAAATACTAACAAAGGAAAATCACTCTCCAAGCAAAACACATATCATGTGGTGAATAAAAATATAGCTCCAAGTAAAGTTACCGATGAACAAAGACGAAAGAGGGGATGCCATCCGGGGCATCCCCAAGCTTAGGATCTTGGTTGTCCTTGAATAATACCTTGGGGTGCATTGGGCATATCCAAGCTTAGGCTCTTCCCACTCCTTATTCCATAGTCCATCGAATCTTTACCCAAAACTTGAAAACTTCAACCACGCAAAACTTAACAGAAAAGCTCATAAGCTCCGTTAGTACAAGAAAACAAACCACCACTTTCAGGTACTATAATGAACTCATTATTTACTTATATTGGTGTTAAAACTACTGTATTCCAACTTCTCTATGGTTCATAGCCTCCGATACTACTCATAAATTCATCACAATAAGCAAACAACACATAGAAGACATAATCTGTCAAAAACAGAACATTCTGTAGTAATCTGTATCATTCGAATACTTCTGTAATTCCAACAATTCTGAAATAAACTGGTTGACGTGCGTAATTTGTCTATTAATCATATGCAAAAAGAATCAACCTAAAATCACTCTCCACTAAACAATGACAGCTAATCTCGTGAGCGCTAAAGTTTCTGTTTTTTACAGCAAGATCATATAGACTTCACCCAAATCTTCCCAAAGGTTCTACTTGACACAAACACTAATTAAAACATAAAACCACATCTGATCAGAGGCTAGATGAATTATTTAATACTCCATCCATTCCTAAATGTAAGTCTTTTTTGAAATTTCACTATGGACTAGATATGGATCAAAATGAGTGAATCTACACTCTAAAATATGTCCATATACATCTGTATGTAGTTTATAGTGAAATCTCTAAAAAGACATACATTTAGGAACGGAGGGAGTACTAAACAAGAGGAAAAAGCAACAAACAAAAATTAAATGGGGTTTCCTCCCAACAAGCGCTAACGTTTATCGCCCCTAGCTAGGCATGATGATTTCAATGATGCTCACATAAAAGATAAGAATTGAAACATAAATAGAGCATCGTGAAGAATATGACTACCATATTTAAGTCTAACTCACTTCCTATGCATAGGGATTTTGTGAGCAAACAACTTATGGGAACAATAATCAAATAGTATAGGAAGGCAAAACAAGCATAACTTCAAAACTTTAAGCACATAGAGAGGAAACTTGATATTATTGCAATTCCTACAAGCATATGTTCCTCCCTCATAATAATTTTCAGTAGCATCATGAATGAATTCAACAATATAACCAGCACCTAAAGCATTATTTTCATGATCTACTTGCATAGAAATTTTAGTACTCTCCACATAAGCAAATTTCTTCTCATGAATAATAGTGGGAGCAAACTCAACAAAATAACTATCATGTGAGGCATAATCCAATTGAAAACTAAAATCATGATGACAAGTTTCATGGTTATCACCATTCTTTATAGCATACGTATCATCACAATAATCATCATAAATAGGAGACATGCTTTCATCATAATAAATTTTCTTGTCAAAACTTGGGGAACAAAAAATATCATATTCATCAAACATAGCATCCCCAAGCTTGTGGCTTTGCATATCATTAGCATCATGGGTATTCAAAGAATTCATACTAACAGCATTGCAATCATGCTCATCATTCCCATATTTAGTTCCAAACATTTTATAGATTTCTTCTTCTAGCACTAGAGGACAATTTTCCTTTCCATCATTCTCACAAAAGATATTAAAAAGATGAAGCGTATGAGACAAACTCAATTCCATTTTTTTGTGATTTTATTTTATAGACTAAACTAGTGATAAAACAAGAAACTAAAAGATCCGATTGCAAGATCTAAAGATATACCTTCAAGCACTCACCTCCCTGGTAACGGCGCCAGAAAAGAGCATGATGCCTACTAGACAACCTTCTTCTTATAGACGTTGTTGGGCCTCCAAGTGCAGAGGTTTGTAGGACAGTAGCAAATTTTCCTCAAGTGGATGACCTAAGGTTTATCAATCCATGGGAGGCGTAGGATGAGGATGGTCTCTCTCAAGCAACCCTGCAACCAAATAACAAAGAGTCTCTTGTGTCCCCAACACACCCAATACAATGGTAAATTGGATAGGTGCACTAGTTCCGCGAAGAGATGGCGATACAAGTGCAATATGGATGATAGATATGATTTTTGTAATATGAAATTATAAAAACAGCAAGGTAACAAGTGGTAAAAGTGAGTGTAAACGCTATTGCAATGCTAGGAAACAAGGCCTACGGTTCATACTTTCAATAGTGCAAGTTCTCTCAACAATAATAACATAACTGGATCATATAACTATCCCTCAACGAGCAACAAAGAGTCACTCCAAAGCCACTAATAGTGGAGAACAAACGAAGAGATTATGGTAGGGTACGAAACCACCTCAAAGTTATCCTTTTTGATCTATCTATTCAGGAGTCTGTAGTAAAATAACATGAAGCTCTTCTTTCCGTTCGATCTATCATAGATTTCGTTCTAGAATAACACCTTAAGACACAAATCAACCAAAACCCTAATGTCACCTAGATACTCAATTGTCACCTCAAGTATCCGCGGGCATGATTATACGATATGCATCACACAATCTCAGATTCATCTATTCAACCAACACAAAGTACTTCAAAGAGTGCCCCAAAGTTTCTACCAAAGAGTCAACATGAAAACGTGTGCCAACCCCTATGCATAAGTTCATGGAACCCGCAAGTTGATCACCAACTCATACATCAAGTAGATCGCGTGAATATCCCATTGTCACCGTTGATAAGCACGGTAAGACATACATCAAGTGTTATCAAATCCTTAAAGACTCAATCCGACAAGATAACTTCAAAGGGAAAAATCAATCCATTACAAGAGAGTAGAGGGGGAGAAACATCATAAGATCCAACTATAATAGCAAAGCTCGTAATACATCAAGATCGTGCCAAATCAAGAACACGAGAGATAGAGATCAAACACATAGCTACTTTACATACCCTCAGCCCCGAGGGTGAACTACTCCCTCCTCGTCATGGAGGGCGACGGGATGATGAAGAACCCCATCGGTGAGGGATCCCCCTCCGGCAGGGTACCGGAACAGGGTCCCTATTGGTTTTTGGTGGCTACAGAGGCTTGCGGCGGCGGAACTCCCGATCTATTGTGCTCCTGGATGTTTTTAGGGTATATGGACATATATAGACGAAAGAAATCGGCCAGGGGAGCCACGAGGGGCCCACGAGGATGGGGGGCGCGCCGAGGAGGGTAGGGCGCGCCTCCCTGCCTTGTGGCTTCCCTTACGTCTACTCCAAGTCTCCTGGATTGCTTCCGTTCCAAAAATAACTCTACCGAAGGTTTCATTCAGTTCGGACTCCGTTTGATATTCCTTTTCTTCAAAACACTGAAATAGGCAAAAACAACAATATGGGATGGGCCTCCGGTTAATAGGTTAGTCCCAAAAATAATATAAAAGTGTATAATAAAGCCCATTAAACATCTAAAACAGATAATATAATAGCGTGAATACTTCATAAATTATAGATACGTTGGAGACGTATCAATCACAAAAAAGGTTTGTACCCCAATTGCGAAGATGGCAACACAAAGCTTGGTACCATACTAGAATTGTTGCAGTGGAAGGCAGAGAATGGTGTGCCTGACCAAGGATTTGAGAAGCTACTGAAAATATTGAAGAAGAAGCTTCCAAAGGATAACGAATTGCCCGACAGTACGTATGTAGCAAAAAAGGTTGTATGCCCTCTAGGATTGGAGGTGCAGAAGATACATGCATGCCCTAATGACTGCATCCTGTACTGTGGTGCGTACGAGGATTTGAATGCATGCTCGGTATGCGGTGCATTGCGGTATAAGATCAGACGAGATGACCCTGGTGATGTTGACGACGAGCGCCCCGGAAGAGGGTTCCTGCCAAGCTGATGTTGTATGCTCCTATAATACCATGGTTGAAACACCTGTTCAGAAACAAAGAGCATGCCAAGTTGATGTGATGGCACAGAGAGGACCGTAAGAAAGACGGGAAGTTGAGAGCACCCGCTGATGGGTCGCAGTGGAGAAAAATCGAGAGAAAGTATTGGGAGGAGTTTGCAGGTGACTGATGTCTACTACAACCTTCTTCTTGTAGACGTTGTTGGGCCTGCAAGTGCACAGGTTTGTAGGACAATAGCAAATTTCCGTCAAGTGGATGACCTAAGGTTTATCAATACGTAGGAGGCGTAGGATGAAGATGGTCTCTCTCAAACAACCCTGCAACCAAATAACAAAGAGTCTCTTGTGTCCCCAACACACCCAATACAATAGCAAATTGTATAGGTGCACTAGTTCGGCGAAGAGATGGTGATACAAGTGCAATATGTACGGTAGATAAAGGTATTTGTAATCTGAAATTATAAAAACAGCAAGGTAACTAATGGGAAAAGTGAGCGTAAACGGTATTGCAATGATAGAAAACAAGGCCTAGGGTTCATACTTTCACTAGTGCAAGTTCTCTCAACAATAATAACATAGATAGATCATATAACAATCCCTCAACATGCAACAAAGAGTCACTCCAAAGACACTAATAGCGGAGAACAAAAGAAGAGATTATGGTAGGGTACGAAACCACCTCAAAGTTATTCTTTTGGATCAATCTATTTAAGAGTTCGTACTAGAATAACACCTTAAGACACAAATCAACCAAAACCCTAATGTCACCTAGATACTCCATTGTCACCTCAAGTATCCGCGGGCATGATTATATGATATGCATCACACAATCTCAGATTCATCTATTCAACCAACACAAAGTACTTCAAAGAGTGTCCCAAAGTTTCTACCTGAGAGTCAAGAACGTGTGCCAACCCCTATGCATAAGTTCATGGGCGGAACCCGCAAGTTGGTCACCAAAACATACATCAAGTGGCACATGATATCCCATTGTCAGCACAGATAAGCACGACAAGACATATATCAAGTGTTCTCATAAAAGACTCAATCCGATAAGATAACTTCAAAGGGAAAACTCAATTCATCACAAGAGAGTAGAGGGGGAGAAACATCATAAGATCCAACTACAATAGCAAAGCTCGGGATACATCAAGATCATGCCATAGAGGGAACACGAGAGAGAACACGAGAAAGAGAGATCAAACACATAGCTACTGGTACATACCCTCAGGATCGAGGGTGAAGTACTCCCTCCTCATCATGGAGAGCGTCGGGATGATGAAGATGGCCACCGGTCAAGGATCCCCCCTCCGGCAGGGTGCCGGGAAGGGCTCCCAAGAGGTTTTTGGTGGCTACAGAGGCTTGCGGCGGCGGAACTCCCGATCTATCTTGATATTCGATGTTTTTGGGGTACGTAGGCTTATATAGGCGAAAGAAGTCGGTCGGGGGGTGCTCGAGGGGTCCACGAGACAGGGGGCGCGCCCAGTAGGGGGCACCCCCTATCTCCTGGGCTCCTCGAGTATCTTCTGACATGAACTCCATGTCTCGAGGATGATAATCTTCCAAAAAATCGCGTTGCCAAAGGTTTCATTCCGTTTGGACTCCGTTTGATATTTCTTTTCTTCGAAATACTGAAACAGGCAATAAAACAGCAATTTGGGCTGGTCCTCCGGTTAATAGGTTAGTCCCAAAAGTAATAAAAAAGTGTATAATAAAGCCCATAATCATTCAAAACAGATAATAAAATAGCATGAATGCTTCATAAATTATAGATACCTTGGAGACGTATCAAGCATCCACAAGCTTAATTCCTACTTGTCCTCGAGTAGGTAAATGATAAAGAAAGAATTTATGAAGTGTGAATGCTAGAAGGTGCACAAGTTTGATCAAAGATAATTTCAATCACCTTTTCTAGCATGATAATATGTCATAACAGTAGTTCATCTCATAAAACTTTTCACGAACTAGTAACAAGCAATTCACATGTTAAAGCATAGACCATAAACTTTCTTGAAAACTAGCAAACTTCATTCTTAGTCATCAAACAATTGCAATTCATCTTACTTTCAGGAAGAGTCTATGTCAGAGCTTTGATTTAGTAAACTTCACATACTCAACTATCATATAGTCTTCTACAATTGCTAACACTCACACAATACTTGTGGTTATGAAGTTTTAATCAGACACAGAGAAAGATTGGGGCTTATAATGTTGCCTCCAAACGTATTCACCTTTGGGTGATGTCAACAATAATAGTTCATGCTAACGTACATCCAATTGGATATATATATCAGGATCACCCCACCACGATGTGCTTGCCAAAGGATAAACTGAAAAAGGGAAAGGTGAAGATCACCTTGACTCTTGCATAAAGTAAAAGACATAAAGTAAAAGATAGACCCTTCGCAGAGGGAAGCAAAGGTTGTCATGCGCTTTTAGGGTTGGATACAAAAAATCTTAATGCGAAAGAACGTCACTTTATATTGCCCCTTGTATATGGACGTTTATTATGCAGTCTGTCGCTTTTATTCCTTCCATAACAAGTTCGTACAAAGCTTATTTTCTCCACACTAATAAGTCATGCATATTTAGAGAGCAATTTTTATTGCTTGCACTGATGACAACTTACTTGAAGGATCTTACTCAATCCATAGGTAGGTATGGTGGACTCTCATGGCAAAACTGGGTTTAAGGATATTTGGAAGCACAAGTAGTATCTCTACTTGGTGCTAGGAATTTTGGCTAGTATGAGGGGGAAAGTCAAGCTCAACATGTTTGAATGATCCATGACAATATACTTTAACTGAGATGCGAGAAAACATAACCCATTACGTTGTCTTCCTTGTCCAACATCAACTCTTTAGCATGTCATACTTAATGAGTGCTCACAATTACAAAAGATGTCTATGATAATATATTTATATGTGAAATCTCTCTTCCTTCAATATTATTTCATGAATTGTTCAAATGACTAATACAATGCTTGCTAACCGTCAATAAATTTACAACCTCTACTTCTTAGATGTGAAGTCATTACTCCCCATGGGATATGCAAATGAAACATACATAATTTCAGATTTATGACAATCAATTCATTCAACCATTTACCCATAGGATATAAGTGAAGCACGCGAGTAAATGACAAACTACTCCAAAAAGATATAAGTGAAGATCAATGAGTAGCAAAATAATTATGTAGCTATATGAAGACTCTCTCTCAAAAAAAAAGAATTTCAGATATTGGTATTGTATTCAAGAAGCAAGAAAATAAAATAAAATGACATTGCAAGGATAGCACAACTCGTGTGAAGAAGCAAAAACTTAGGCTCAACCGATACTAACTGATAGTTGTTGAAGAAGAAATATGGGATGCCTACCGGGGCATCCCCAAGCTTAGACGCTTGGCACTTCTTGAAATATTATATTGAGGTGCCTTGCGCATCCCCAAGCTTGATTTTTTATGTCTCCTTAATTCCTCTCATATCATGGTTTTTCTTTTTATCAAAAGCTTCATCCACAACAAACTCAACAAGAACTCGAGAGATAAGTTAGTATAAAACAATGCAAAACCATATCATTCTCTACTGTAACAAATCACTAACATTATTATTCAACATTTAATACTAAATGTCTCTGCATATTTAATACTCCTGTCCTCAAATAGAATCATTAAACAAGCAAACATATGCAAACAATGCAACCATAACAGCAATCTGTCAAAACATTACAGTCTGTAAAGAATGCAAGAGTATCAATACTTACCTAACTCCAAAAATTATAAGAAAAATACTAAGCTGTAAAAGATTTATCAGAGCTCATCATGCAAAAAGATTCAACATTATATCACTCTCTGACTTTTCTAGGGAATTTTTGCAACAGCGGTAAACTTTCTGTTTTCAAACAGCAACATGTATACTAGAAAAACAAGCATGGTAAAGGCTATCCTTGACATTTTTATTGAAAATAAAGATGCAAAACATTATTATAAATAACAGCAAGAAAATACTAACAAACTAAAATGATGCTCCAAGCAAAAAACATATCATGTGGCGAATAAAAATATAGCTCCAAGTAAAGTTACCAATGAACGAAGACAAAAGAGGGGATGCCTTCCGGGGCATCCCCAAGCTTAGGCTCTTGGTTGTCCTTGAATATTACCTTGGGGTGCCTTGGGCATCCCCAAGCTTAGGCTCTTGCCACTCCTTATTCCATAGTCCATCGAATCTTTACCCAAAACTTGAAAACTTCAACCACACAAAACTTAACACAAAACTCGTAAGCTCCGTTAGTATAAGAAAATAAATCACCACTTAGGTACTGTAATGAACTCATTCTAAATTCATATTGGTGTGAAACCTACTGTATTACAACTTCTCTATGGTTCATACCACTTAATACTAGCCATAGATGCATTATAATAAGCAAACAACACATAGAAAACAGAATCTGTCAAAAACAGAACAGTCTGTAGTAATATGTATCAAACGTATACTTCTGGAACCCCAAAAATTATGAAATAAATTGGTGGACCTGAGGAATTTGTCTATTAATCATCTTCAAAAATAATCAACCTAAAAGCACTCTCCAGTAAAATAATGGCAGCTAATCTCGTGAGCGCTAAAGTTTCTGTTTTTTATAGCAAGATCACAAAGACTTCACCCAAGTCTTCCCAAAGGTTCTACTTGGCACTTTATTGAAACAAAAGATATAAAACATGATTAATAAAGTATCATAATAATGTGGACACACAAAAACAGTAATTATAAATATTGGGTTGTCCCCCAATAAGCGCTTTTCTTTAATGCCTTTCTAGCTAGGCATGATGATGACAATGATGCTCACATAAAAGATAAGAATTGAAACATAAAGAGAGCATCATGAAGAATATGACTAGCATATTTAAGTCTAACCCACTTCCTATGCATAGGGATTTTGTGAGAAAACAACTTATGGGAGTAATAATCAACTAGCATAGGAAGGTAAAACAAGCATAAGTTCGAAAACTGAAGCACATAGAGAGGAAACTTGACATTATTGCAACTCCTACAAGCATATGTTCCTCCCTCATAATAATTTTCAGTAGCATCATGAATGAATTCAACAATATAACCAGCATCTAAAGCATTCTTTTCATGATCTACTAGCATAGAAAATTTACTACTCTCCACATAAGCAAAATTCTTCTCATTTGGGATAGGGAGAGTATCATAAGAGACTTGAACACTAAAAATTGTTTCCACATTAAAAGAGTAATGTTCAGAAAAGGGGTAATCATAATCATGACAAGTTTTATAAATATAATCATCACTACTTTTTATAGCATAAGTTTCATCACAATAATCATCATAAGTAGCAACTTCGTTCTCATCATAATCGATTGAAACCTCTCCCAAGATAGTGGAATCACTAAATAAAGTTGACACTCTTCCAAATCCACTTTCATATTCATCACAATAAAATTCAACATCCTCCAAAATAGTGGGATCACTAGTTCCTAAAGTTGACACTCTTCCAAACCCACTTTCATCAATATAATCATCATAAGTAGGAGGCATGATATCATCATAACAACTTTGCATATCAAAACTTGGGATGCTAAAAATATCATCTTAATTAAGCATAGCATCCCCAAGCTTGGGACAATCATTAATTTCAGCAAATATATTCTCAAATATTTCATCCTCATCAAACATAGCTTCCCCAAGCTTGGGCCTTTTCATATCATAAGCATAATCATCATCAATAGTATGAATAACACCAATAGTATAGCAATTATCATCATCACAATGAGTAGTAGGAGCAACGTCATTTGGGAGGGATACCTTTTTACCTTTGATGTCCCTTCTCTTCCTTTTCTTCTTTACATTATGTGTGGGTTCAACCTTCTTTATTGATGAGATTGGTTGAATAGAAAGCTCCTCCTCGTTACCTGAATCATCATAAGAAATAATAGGAGGAGGTTGGGAAGTCTCTTCCCTTTCATTAGTATTCTCTTCATCTTCTATTTGCTTTATTTTCTTTAGGCAATTGGCAATATAAGGATTTTCAATGCAATTCACCATACAATACAAATAAATCTTCTGTAGATCAATATCAAGAAAATACTCAAGATTAAATTTTGGAATAAGCTTAGTTGCATGTTTCAATTCTTCGTAAACCAAAAGCAAACTAAGTTCATTATAATGAGCAAGGGAGATCAAATCATCACAATTTTTGGACACGATTCGATCATGAAACAATTTGCATCCAAGATTTAAATGACCACTTTCATTGCAAAGTTCACAACAGTAAAGATATCTTAAATTTTCAGCACTAACATTAAGCCTTTCTTGAAACCATTTAGTTTCTAAATGCTTATGCCTCTTGCAATATATATCTTCTCTATTCGGTGTGTTCATGCAAACATGCACTCCACAAAAGTTGACATGCTCATAAGAGATATTTTCATCATGACTAGTGCAATCATCATTAGTACTATGGATATTCAAAGAATTCATAATAACCACATTGCAATCCTGCTCATCATTCCAAAAATTAGTGACAAACATTTCATAGATTTCTTCTTCTAGCACTTGAGCAAAATTTTACTTTCCATCATACTCACGAAAGATATTAAAAAGACGAAGCGTAAGAGACAAACTCAATTCCATTTTTTTTGTAGTTTTCTTTTATAAACTAAACTAGTGATAAAACAAGAAACAAAAAGATTCGATTGCAAGATCTAAAGATATACCTTCAAGTACTCACCTCCCCGGCAACGGCACCAGAAAATAGCTTGACGTCTACTACACAACCTTCTTCTTGTAGATATTGTTGGGCCTGCAAGTGCACAGGTTTGTAGGACAGTAGAAAATTTCCCTCAAGTGGATGACCTAAGGTTTATCAATCCGTAGGAGGCGTAGGATGAAGATGGTCTCTCTCAAACAACCCTGCAACCAAATAACAAAGAGTCTCTTGTGTCCCCAACACACCCAATACAATAGCAAATTGTATAGGTGCATTAGTTCGGCGAAGAGATGGTCATACAAGTGCAATATGGATGGTAGATAAAGGTATTTGTATTCTGAAATTATAAAAACAGCAAGTTAACTAATGGCAAAAGTGAGCGTAAACGGTATTGCAATGATAGGAAACAAGGCCTAGGGTTCATACTTTCACTAGTGCAAGTTCTCTCAACAATAATAACATAGATAGATCATATAACAGTCCCTCAACATGCAACAAAGAGTCACTCCAAAGACACTAATAGCAGAGAACAAACGAAGAGATTATGGTAGGGTACGAAACCACCTCAAAGTTATTCTTTCGGATCAATCTATTCAAGAGTTCGTACTAGAATAACACCTTAAGACACATATCAACCAAAACCCTAATGTCACCTAGATACTCCATTGTCACCTCAAGTATCCGTGGGCATGATTATACGATATGCATCACACAATCTCAGATTCATCTATTCAACCAACACAAAGTACTTCAAAGAGTGCCCCGAAGTTTCTACCGGAGAGTCAAGAACGTGTGCCAACCCCTATGCATAATTCATGGGCGGAACCCGCAAGTTGGTCACCAAAACATACATCAAGTGGCACATGATATCCCATTGTCACCACAGATAAGCACGGCAATACATACATCAAGTGTTCTCATAAAAGACTCAATCCGATAAGATAACTTCAAAGGGAAAACTCAATTCATCACAAGAGAGTAGAGGGGGAGAAACATCATAAGATCCAACTACAATAGAAAAGCTCGGGATACATCAAGATCGTGCCATAGAGGGAACACGAGAGAGAACACGACAGAGAGATCAAACACATAGCTACTGGTACATACCATCGGCCTTGAGGGTGAACTACTCCCTCCTCGTCATGGAGAGCGTCGGGATGATGAAGATGGCCACCGGTGAAGGATCCCCCCTCCGGCAGGGTGCCGGGAAGGGCACCCAAGAGGTTTTTGGTGGCTACAGAGGCTTGCGGCGGCGGAAATCCCGATCTATCTTGATATTCGATGTTTTTAGGGTACGTAGGCTTATATAGGCGAAACAAGTCGGTCAGGGGGTGCTAGAGGGGTCCACGAGACAGGGGGGCACGCCTAGTATGGGGGGAGCGCCCCTATCTCCTGGGCTCCTCGAGTATCTTCTGACGTGAACTCGAAGTCTCCAGGATGATAATCTTCCAAAAAATCACGTTGCCGAAGGTTTCATTTCGTTTGGACTCCGTTTGATATTCCTTTTCTTCGAAATAATGAAACAGGCAATAAAATAGCAATATGGGCTGGGCCTCCAGTTAATAGTTTTGTCCCAAAAGTAATAAAAAAGTGTATAGTAAAGCCCATAATCATTCAAAATAGATAATAAAATAGCATGAATGCTTCATAAATTATATATACGTTGGAGACGTATCAGTGACGCAAGGAACGTATGGTTTGGTTTAAGCGCGAATGGCTTTAATCCTTTTGGGGAGTAGAGCAGCAATCCCAGCACTTGTCCTGTGACTCTATGTATCTATAACCTTCCTCCTTGGTTGTGCATGAAGCGGAAGTTCATTATGATGCCAGTTCTCATCCAAGGCCCTAAGCAACACGGCAACGACATTGATGTGTACCTAAGGCCATTAGTTCCAGAACTATTACAGCTATGGATTGGAAATGGTCTACGTGCGTGGGATGAGCACAAACAGGAGGAATTTGACCTGCATGCATTGCTGTTTGTCGCCATCAATGATTGGCCTGCTCTCAGTAACCTTTTCAGGACAAACAAACAAGGGATACCACGCATGCATGCACTGTTTATATGACACCGAAGTATATACATGGACAAATGCAGGAAGAATGTGTACCTGGGACATCATCGATTCCTTCCGACCAACCATCAATGTCAAAAGAAAGGCAAGCATTTCAAAGGCGAGGCAGATCATCGGAAGAAGCCCGCCATGCGTACCGGTGATCAAGTACTTGCTATGGTCACTGATTTAAAAGTAATCTTCGGAAATGGTCCCGGCGGACTATATATTCTGAATGATGCTGAGGGACACGAACCCATGTAGAAGAAGAAATCTATATTTTGGGACCTACCCTACTAGAAAGACCTAGAGGTCCGCTCTTTAATCGACATGATGCACGTGACGAAGAACCTTTGTGTGAATGTGCTAGGCTTCTTGGGCGTGTATGGGAAGACAAAAGATACACCGAAGGCACGGGAGGACCTCCAACATTTGCATGAAAAAGACGGCATGCCTCCAAAGCAGTATGAAGGTCCTACCAGCTACGCTCTTACCAAAGAACAGAAGGAAATCTTCTTTGAATGCCTGCTCGGTATGAAGGTCCCGTCTGGCTACTCGTCGAATATAAAGGGAATAATAAATATGCCAGAGAAAAAGTTTCAGAACCTAAAGTCTCATGACTGCCACGAGATTATGACGCAACTGCTTCCGGTTGCATTGAGGGGGCTTCTACCGGAAAACGTTTGATTAGCCATTGTGAAGCTATGTTCATTCCTCAATGCAATCTCTCAAAAGGTGATCAATCCAGAAATCCGACCAAGGTTAAGGAGTGATGTGGCGCAATGTCTTGTCAGTTTCGAGTTGGTGTTCCCACCATCCTTCTTCAATATCATGACGCATGTCCTAGTTCATCTAGTCGACGAGATTCTCGTTCTGGGCCCTCTGTTTCTACACAATATGTTCCCCTTCTAGAGGTTCATGGGAGTCCTAAAGAAATATGTTCGTAACTGCGCTAGGCCAGAAGGAAGCATCTCCATGGGCCATCAAACAGAGGATGTCATTGGGTTTTGTGTTGACTTCATTCCTGACCTTAAGAAGATAGGTCTCCCTCAATTGCGGTATGAGGGGAGACTGGGTGGAAAAGGCAAGCTAGGAGGGGACTCAATAATATGTAGGGACGGGCATCCTTGGTCTCAAGTACACTACACGGTTCTACAGAATTCTATCTTAGTGACCCCATATGTTGATGAACACAAGAACATTCTGCGTTCCAAACACCCGGACCAGTGTGACGACTGGATTACATGTGAACACATCAGGAGTTTTGGCAGTTGATTCCAAACACGTCTCAGGTGTGACAACACTGTTTCTGATGACGTGTACTCATTGGCGAGGGAACCATCTTTGACTGTAATGACTTACAAAGGGTACGAGATAAATGGGAATACATTTTATACGATCGCCCAAGATCAAAAGAATACCAACCAAAACATTGGTGTCTGCTTTGATGCAGCAACCAAGAGGGGAAAGGACGCATATTATGGATACATAGTGGACATATGGGAACTTGACTATGGATATGATATTAAGATCCTTTTGTTTAAGTGCAAATGGGTCAATCTGTCAGGAGGCGGGATATAGGTAGACCCACAGTATGGAATGACAACAGTGGATCTGATCAACCTGGGGTACACAGACGAACCATTCGTCCTAGCCAATGATGTGGCGCAGGTTTTCTATGTGAAGGACATGTCTACCAAACCGAGAAAAAGAAAAGATAAGGAAGCGGATACATCATACGATGAGCCAAGGCGCCACATAGTTCTTTCAGGAAAAAGAGACATCGTGGGATTGGAGGGCAAGACAGACATGTCTGAAGATTATGAAAAGTTTCATGAAATTCCTCCTTTCAAAGTCAAGGCTGACCCAAGCACCCTGTTAAACAATGAAGATTATCCATGGTTACGGTGCAATAGGCAAAGAACACAAGCGAAGAAAATGTGAAGACTTTCTATCAACAACTATTATGATGATGCCTTTGATCTAGAATACCACTGCAGTTACATGTGAACAAATGAAATCCCTTTGTAACAGATGAGTTTACGTCCGAAACCCTGATACTTTCAAACTTTTCGGAGTTCATTTGTAGTGGTTTTCAATTTACGGGTCATTTAGCTCAAAAAATCAGTACATGCATGAAAAATACCAAATGAAGTCAGAGAGGGTTGAAAATTGATGATGTGGCTTTGAATGGTGCATTTAGAACACACAAGAAGTCTGGAGTTCAAATAAGTTCAAAAAAATGGAATTCCTTTATAACACATGAGTGTGTGTCCGAAACCTTGATACTTCGAAAGAGATTGTCCATTTTGCACACGAAGTGCATCCAGTTTTTGCCGTAACCCTCTCAACTTTTTAGCACATGCTATGTGGGTGAAATGATGATACCATGCCAACCTTCAACCTTTTCAGAGTTCATTTGAAATGATTTTCAATTTCAGGGTCATTTAGCTCAAATAATAAACTAATAACAAAAAGAATGAACCAATAGCAAAAAGAATGAATTAAAAATAATCAATAAAAATATTATGTTATGATCAACTAAAACAAAACTATAATATCCTTCAACAGCAAAAAGAATCAACTAAAAAGCTTTTATAGAACTCCAATAGCAAAATGAATCAACTGAAGAAACTTGTATAAACCTCTATTATTATTGAAACTAAAATTATATAAAATTTATGCAATCAAAATTATCAAAGTTTTTTCTATTCAAAACATTAAAAGCAAAAAGAATTTTCATAAAGAATTTTTCTTTAGAAACTTTAATAGCAAAAGAATTATCATAAAGAATTTTTGTGTTAGAAACTAAAATAACAAAATCTATTTTTGAATATACTAATAAAACATAGTAATACTAAATTTATTTTTATAGTAAAGTTATTCAAAAACTAGTGATTCACACAAATTTCAAAAAATTCAAATTTAAACTATTCAAATTGGAAAACAAATGGCACGAACAGAAAGTTTATAGTTTTTATTACCTAGAAGCAAAAAGAACTAAAAAATAAAGCAAAAAAACAAAAGAAAATAAATAATGCAAAAAAGAAAAAAGAACTGGGAAAAATAAAAGAAGTGCCACCTACTGGGCCACCACGGCCTGAATACGACTAGAAACCCTACCATGGGCCAGGATCCAGGCCCGCAGAAGGCCCAGTAGGCCCATCAGGCATAGCAGTGACAATTAGGCCCGTAAGCCTGCAATGGAGAGGAGCTCGACAGGGGTGCGGCAGTGGGGCTTATAAACCACTGCGCCCCTCTCTACTAGCGAGGTGGGACTAAAGGTTTAGCCACGGGCAGCACGAAGCCTTTGGTCCCGGTTGGTGGCACCAACCAGTACCAAAGGGTGGCATTGGTACCGGTTGGTGCCACGACCAGAAGTAGAGTCGATGATCTGGTTGACTCAGGGAAGGGAAAACGGGTCCTTAGAACAGGCCTTGTTAAGATCTATGTAATCAACACACATGTGCCAAGTGCCATTTTGCTTCAGAACAAGCACTCGATTTTCCAACCACTTGGGGTGAACAACTTCAACAATGAACCCCGCGGCCAAGAACAAGACCACTTCTTCACCAATAGCCTTGCGTCTCTCCTCGTTAAAATGACGGAGGTATAGTCTAACAGGTTTCATCTTAGGATCCACATTGAGGTGGTGCTCAATGAGTTCTCACGGTTCACCCGGCATGTCATAAGGTTTCCACGTGAAGATGTCCCAGTTCTCATGGGTGAGCTAGATGAGCGTGCTTTCCTATTTGGAGTCCATGGCAGTACCAATAGTAAACTGCTAGGACAAAACACCCAGAGTGAAGTCAACCTGCTTGGCATCCTCAGCCAACTTGAACTTGACCAGGGGGTCAAAGTCAGTATTAGGCTTCTTCAGAGGCGTCATATCAGTCGAGTCAACTTGGCAGTATAAAAATTCAGCTCCTCCGCTGTGCAGGCCGACTCTCCATAAGCTGCATCCCCTTGATCACACTCGCGCGTGATTTTTCGGTCACCGTCAGCTGTGATGGTGCCCTCTAGCCCAATCATCTTGAGATTGAGATACACATGACACGGCCGGGCCATGAAGCGAGCGTAAGTGGCCATCCAAAGAGGGCATCATATGGGCTCTTAATTTTGACTACCTCAAACATCAGGAAATCTGATCTGTAGTTGATTTCAGTGCCAAACACAACTTCAAGCTTCATTCGTCCAATGGGATAAGTAGACTTTCCATGGACAATCCCGTGAAAAATGGTCGAGGAAGACTGGAGCTATTCTTCTGATAGGTCCATTCATCAAAAGGTATCATAGTAAAATATTGATGCTGCTTCCTCCGTCCATGAGCACCTTTGAAATCTTATACCCGCCAACTTGAGGTGCCACCACCAGGGCTAGACAACCCAGATTCTCAACCTTGGGAGGATGATCCTCTCTGCTCCAGGTGACTGGTTGCTCTGACCAGTTCAAGTAAAAGGGGATAGCCGTCTCAACCATATTGACAACATGTTTGTGGAGCTTGTGGTCGTGTTTGCAAGTGCTGGTCATGAACATGTGATACTGACCACTATTCAACTATTTGGGGTTGCTCTAAAAACCTGACTGGTTGCCCTGATGTTGAGTGCCTTGTCCAGAACGTTGATTTCCACCTCCATTACTGCTAGTATCCTGATAGCCGGATCATGAGCCATCGGAACCCTGAAAACCGGGATTTTGGAAACCGCCAGACAAGTTGGCTCCTGGGAAGCCGGATCCTGAGCCGCCGGCTCCAGGCTGCCCCGGGTTTCCGCCGCCTCCGCCCTGATGACTCTTCTAAGCCTGATTGCGAAAATCTTTCATGATGTAACAATTTTCCCAAGAGTGGTTTGCTAGCTTATCAGGAAGGCTGTGTTTTGGACACGGTGCCTTGAGGGCCTCCACAAAGTTATGAGGTTTGTTTCTATTGTAACGTCTCCCAGATTTGTTGTTTCACCTCTGGCCCTTAAAGCCGGTATTGGTGTTAGGGGCTAAATCTGATCTTCCTTCCGGATGCTTGCGCTTACCACCATTGCCTTGATTACCGTGATTCCCGTTGTGCCCTGGAGTTTTATGCTGGTGACTCCTGCTGCCACCGTTTTTCTTGCCTTTGCCAGACTTGTAATCATCCAAACTAGGATCTTTCATGTTGTCTGAGTCAGCATACCTAGTAAGGACATCCATGAGATCGCCCATGTCCTAAACCTTCCGCTTGAGCCGCCCGAGCTTCTGAACGAGAGAATATGCTATCGGAGGAATGAATGATCTCTGTGACCTGATGTGACTAGTGATGGGCGGACTCATCCTCACACTGGATGCAATGTAGTAAATCGCCAGCCGTCATCAGGCACCTGCATGTTCCTTGGAAGTTTTTAATGAAGCGGTCCTTATATTCTGTCCAAGTATTGATGGAGTTAGGGAGCAGGTTTTTCAACCATGTGCGAGCCGACCCTTCCAACATCATAGTCAGATATTTGGCGCAAACTGCATGGCTGACCTCCAGCATGTCCATGGCTATATCATAGCTTTGAATCCATGCTGCCGGCTCAAGGTCCGCCGTGTAATTGGGAACCTTACAAGGGCCCTTGAAATCTTTGGGCATATGCTTGTTGTGGAGAGCTGGTGCCAGACATGGTATCCCAATGCTCCTAGTGTTCAGACTTGTACCGCATGAAACTGGCTGGGCGGCGATGGGTGGAACCTGGCCACCCCAATGTTTGCTTCCTGCCTCCCACATAGCCTGAGCCGCGTCAACAATGGCATGTGCGTCTAGGGTCGAATGCCTGGCAGGTCACGCTATTGCTCCCGTTGCCGACAGCGCTGCTAGAAACTTCTAGTGACTCGGCATGCCGGCTTCTCCTGCGACCTGGTTGCAGGGTAGAGTGAAGTCATTGCTGACTGTAGGAGTAGTTTTCCTGCTGGGAGACCATAGTCTTCAACATCCCAATGGCGTTCCAGGCCTCAATTTTGACTGAGGTGTTCCCTGTAATTGGAAGCGCGGCAAGATTGGTAGTAGCGGCCAGCATGTTGTCCACGGGGTTGGAGAAGTGACCCACCGACATTAGAAATGATGCGCAGGAGACTGAATAGGCGATGGATGCAGGGCCGGCTTGGGCTGGTGCTGCTGAGCCGGCTGACGAGGCTAAGTCGGTGGTGGCTGGCCATCTCCGTTCGGGGGTGCAACCCGGTTTAACTGGGGCATAATCGATGCTTTAGGGGTACTCGTCCCTGCCCCTCGAGCAGGCGAATCTTGCGGTGTGTTGATAAATGTGCCGGCTCAAAACTAGGCGGCAAACGGCTCATGTGCCTTCTTTGATGGACCACGCTTGAAGCATTATGACAGAGACTCATGTGCCAGGCTTCTGCCTTCAAATGCTCCACCTCATTGTGGATCTGTGTTTGCACTTCCACCAAGCAAGCGTTCTCAGTGTTTATATCCTTCTAATCCTTAGCCATCTACTCACAAAGCTTCGTCACCTATGTGTTGCGCTCTGCTTGGTTTTTCACGGTTACCGAGGTCTCCAGGAGTGTTGCTAAGGTGGCCAATCAACTCCGGCAAAGCATGAGGTGGTGGTTTGTCTGAGATGGATGCACCAAGAGCCGGTGTTGAAGTGTCAATCTGTGTCATGGCACCTGTTGCTGTGGAGCCTTGACCTGGTGCAATCCATGCCATGTAGATGGTTGGCCGATGTGGTGGCTCGAAATCGTCCCGGGAAAACATGTTCCCGGGTGGCTTGAGGCCGGGCGGCTTTGGCGTGACGCCGTGACTCGATGATGTTGGGGCATATGTCTGACTCGGGGCCTGATTCGCCAATCTAGCTGACAAAACATGGAACTTGCCGAAGGAGATCCTATACCCGTACTCAATTGAGTCAGGCTCGGGACCCCAACCTGAATCATCGATGTATAAATTGCCACGATGACTCTTTGTCATCAGGTCGATCGGGTATCCCTCGATCCCTGGGAGAGCTCCCTCCAAGAACTCAACACCACCGTGTGTAAGCCCTGCGGTGGGGGCCAACTTTCATGGTTTTGTCACGACAAATGTTCTCAGAAATGGACTTAGTCGTGAGGCCATCACAACAAGGTAGTAGCTTCAACAAGGGTTGATCAGAATCGAGAGACGCGAGTTTATCCAGGTTTGGCCCCTCACGGTGGAGTTGAAAGCCTACGTCCTACTTGATTGATTATTGCTTGAGATATCAATTACAAGGGTGCAACTTATGCTAACTTAGTATTTAAGAGCTTGTAACTTAGTCCTTTCCATCCTAGGAGCTCCCCTTTCTATAACAGGTGAGTCCCGCGATTATAGTTGACTCCGGGTCGTAGTACAACTCGTGTCTTAGTCTATTTCCTACTTATCTCGTTCCTCACGTAAGGAAGATTCCTTCTGGCTTCCTTCTTGAGCCGGTCCTACCAGACTCTGGGCTATGAGCCAGCCTTCTCCTCAACCTTCCCCTTGGGCCTTGAATTTTATAGCTCGTCACGGCCCAAATGGCCTGGTCGTTTCTAAGCCGCCACATGACTCCCGGGTCATATCTCAGGCCGGGTCATACCATGGGGTTATATCTCCAACACCACCTGTATACTGTAAGCCACACTACTTTTGGCCGCGCTGGCAGTTCTTTGTGCCAACTTTTTACTTTGCTTTCCTAGGGTTCTAAGGAGTTCTAAGTGGGTGTTGATCGTTCTATTTGTTGTGACATTGAGCCTAATAGTTGATGAAAATTGATTAGGTGGTAGACAAAGCTCGTACACACATTTTATTCTACTCGGAAGGGGTGATTCTTAGGGTTTGTGGGCTATTTAAAAAAACAAATGATTGTGTTGCGTTGAGCTGAGAATAGATGAACTACGTGCTTAGTTTGCTTGTATTGGATTGTGCATTAGCATAACTTTAGATATGCCGACTTGAATTAGAAATATTTTTTTGTTAAATCAAAAATTTAATTTTACTACTGGATTGTGTTCAGTTCAACCCTATTCACCTTGATAATAGAGCATGGTGGTTTATCCAATGTGCCAAGCACAAATTTAGATTACGAAAGTTTCTACTGTGCGTATAGTGAGAGCATTCTGAATTGGTTGGTGTACCCTAAGGAAGAGCATAATATATTATGTTAACAGATCGTCTTTTCGTTGGGATGGGGCGTGTAATATATCGTTGGAAAACTCTTGACATCTAAATTACAAATATATAGGAATGTTTTTCAAAATCATCATGGTTTAAGAGCAATTTTGAAAAAATCGTTTTTTTCAAACCGAAAACCTGAATCGTATTTTGGACTCTATTTTCAAATAGTTTGTCATAATTGAGTAAATAAGATGGCATTGGAAAGCTGGTAAAAATCTGCATCTTCCACATATCTACTATTTTTTCAAATTATATACCATTCAAAAGTAATTTGAAAAACGGTGAAATTCCGGGCAAAACGTATTTTTGCATTTTTTGAAAACGGTTTGTCGAATTGACGCAAATGATACGGCGTTGGATAGCTATGGAAAATGCGTAACTTTTTCATATAGAAGTGTTTTTCTAATTCTTTACAGTTTAAAAACGAATTTGAATACGTCCAAATTTGATATTGAACGCGATTTTTTTAAAAAAGTTTTTCGAAATGGGGCAAATAATATATCGTTGGATAGCTATCCAAAATGCAAAATTTAGTCATGTTGAACATTTTCTCTAGTTCGCAACCGTTTAAGAGTAATTTTGAATAAAGTGAAACCCATTATGTTGTTTTTTCCTGTCTAAAAAACAGAGTACTTGTACTGATGTATGTATGTGTTTGTAGTGAGGTATTTTTTATAGTAGTTTTGAATGGTTCAAAAAAAGAGTACTTGAACAGATACCCGTATGGTTTTGTACTGAGCGTGTTTTTCACGTACTAGACTTTACTATGTTTTTGCGGTATCGTTTTCCTAGTAACTTTTCAATGGTTTACGGTATCATCGTCCCCGAACTTGCATGTTTATATCATCGAACTGAATGCCATTTTTCTTCAAAAGGTGGAATGTTTTGTGTGTTTTTTTAGCTCAACAATTTTTTCAGCAATGTTCTGGACTTCTCTCATTTTACGACTTGAACTTTTACCATTTGAATTTTGTATGGGTTTCTTTTTTGGTTGTGCTTTTTTCCGAAACTTATCTGGGACATCGTGTTGAACTTACAACTTTTCTAATTGTGAACTTGTTGTGTTTTATAATTTAAAATTTTTTTCTCCGACTTTACTGCTACCAAATTTATTTGCATAATGATGAGTTTCATTTTGAAATCACTTGAATACTGTAAAACCAATGTGTACCATTGCTACGTCTTGAGCTTGCGTTGGTTTTCCTTGAAGAGGAAAGGGTGATGCAGCATAGTAGCGTAAGTATTTCCCTTAGTTTTTGAGAACCAAGGTATCAATCCAGTAGGAGGCTCCTCACAAGTATCGCGCACCTACACAAACAAACAAAGAATTCGCAACCAACGCAATAAAGGGGTTGTCAATCCCTTCACGGCCACTTGCGAAAGTGAGATCTGATAGAGATAATATGATAAGATAAATATATTTTTGGTATTTTATGATATAGATTGGAAAAATAAAGATGCAAATAAAAGTAGATTGAAAGCTTATATGATAAGATATAGAATCGGGGGCCATAGGTTTCACTGGTGGCTTCTCTCAAGATAGCATAAGTATTACGGTGGGCGAACAAATTACTGTCGAGCAATTTATAGAAAAGAGAGTAATTATGAGATTATCTAGGCATGATCATGTATATAGGCATCACGTCCGTGACAAGTAGACCGACTCCTGCCTGCATCTACTACTATTACTCCACACATCGACCGCTATCCAGCATGCATCTAGAGTATTAAGTTCATGAAGAACAAAGTAACGCATTAAGAAAGATGACATGATGTAGAGGGATAAATTCACGCAATATGATATAAACCCCATCTTATTATCCTCAATGGCAACAATGCAATACGTGCCTTGCTGCCCCTGCTGTCACTGGGAAAGGACACCGCAAGATTGAACCCAAAGCTAAGCACTTCTCCCATGGCAAGAAAGATCAATCTAGTAGGCCAAACCAAACCGATAATTCGAAGAGACTTGCAAAGATAACCAATCATACATAAAAGAATTCAGAGGAGATTCAAATATTTCTCATAGATAAAATTGATCATAAACCCACAATTCATCATATCTCGACAAACACACCGCAAAAAGAGTTACATCGAATAGATCTCCAAGAAGAGGGAGGAGAACTTTGTATTGAGAATAAAAGAGAGAGAAGAAGCCATCTAGCTAATAACTATGGACCCGAAGGTCTGTGGTAAACTACTCAGAACTCATCGAAGAGGCCTTGGAGTTGATATAGAGGCCCTCCATGGTTGATTCCCCCTCCGGCGGAGCTTGCGACGGCTCCAAGATGGGATCTCGCGGATACAGAAGGTTACGGTGGTGGAGATAGTTTTCCGGATGCTCCCCTGATGGTTTCGGGGTACATGGGTATATATAGAAGGAAGAACTACATTGGTGGACGCACGAGGGGCCCACGAGACAGGGGGCGCGCCCTCCACCCTTGTGGCCACCTCGATTGTTTCTTGACTTGCACTCCAAGTCCCCTAGATCACGTTTGTTCCAAAAAGATCGCTTCCGAAGGTTTCATTCCGTTTGGACTCCGTGTGATATTCCTTTTCTTCGAAACACTGAAATAGGCAAAAAAAATAGCAATTC
>NC_041385.1:801554526-801566105 GCF_002162155.2 Triticum dicoccoides
GGCTGGGCCTCCGGTTAGTAGGTTAGTCCCAAAAATGATATAAAAGTGTAAAGTAAAGCCCATAAACATCCAAAACGGGTAATATAATAGCATGGAACAATCAAAAATTATAGATACATTGGAGACGTATCAGCCACCAAATTACACAAAACTCATAGCAGCAAACCGATGCTTCCACAGAATTTCAACCATCCCAAAGCTTAAAAATGGGCGAAACCAGTACCACTCAAAACAAACAATCAATACACTTTATGAGTAATGAAAGACAAAAAGTCTTGCGCTTCAAGGATGGACCTGCCGTGCAGAAGCTCGATGTCCCACTGCTATGTTCCCCCATATGATTGATCAACTTGGAAGGTGCCTAGTGCTCGACTTGGACGGTGACAAGTGCTCAACTTGAATGGAGGTTGCCGTTGTTTTTGATCGTGAATGCTTCTAAAGAGACATCTACTGTAAAAGAAGATAAATGAAATGTCAGTATGAAAGTAAAGCTCATTATAAAAAGAAATTTGGTTCTCAATACATAGATATGCATGTTGAGTGTACAGGTTTCACAAAGGTAATCATGGCAAGATCCTACAGGGAACAAAATGAACCTATTTTAGCAATAAAATAGGTGAACTTATATGCGGGGCAGAAACTGAACTGAATTGAACACAAAATAAAAATTGATCGAACTTGGTCACTGGAATAAGAACTGAACCAAACTGCAATTCAGTGGTACATCAAACAGTGCCACTTGATGCAAGAACATGATGTGGATGAAACTTCAAATCGCCTTTATAGTAGTTAGTGATCTAAATGGAACCGAGTTTCAATCATACGCTATTCTAGCTAAAAGCATGATGACAAATATGATCATTACTTGTTCTACTCTATTTTTTATAGAAAGGTATGTAACCCTCAGAACTCCTCATTTTTCGGTGATTGAAAATTTGAACCTTCCATAGTTTCTTTCTCCCAAAAAAGCATCATGCATAGTTGAAGCGCAGTTCGACATGAACTCCCTCAGAGTAAACTGATACATCTCCAAAGTTTCTACTTTTTCAAAAACTTTTTCCCTTGTTTTGGACTCTATCTTGCATGATTTGAATGAAACTAACCGGATTGACACTGTTTTCAGCAGAATTACCATGATGTTGTTTCATGTGTAGAAAACAAATTTCTCGGAATGACCTGAAAATCCTCGGAGACAAGTTTCAGAAAATATAAAAAATCCTCGCAAAAGATGAAGACCAGGGGGCCCACACTCTGTCCACGAGGGTGGGGGGCGCACCCCCTCCCCCTGGGCGCGCCCCCCTGTCTCGTGGGCCCCCTAAGGCTCCGCCGACCTCAACTCCAACTCCATATATTCCGTCTCGCGGAGAAAAAAATTGGAGAGAAAGTTTCATCGCGTTTTACGATATGGAGCCGCCGCCAAGCCCTAATCTCTCTCGGGAGGGCTGATCTGGAGTTCGTTCGGGGCTTCGGAGAGGGGGATTCGTCACCGTCGTCATCATCAACCATCCTCCATCACCAATTTCATGATGCTCACCGCCGTGCATGAGTAATTCCATCATAGGCTTGCTGGACGGTGATGGGTTGGATGAGATTTATCATGTAATCAAGTTAGTTTTGTTAGGGTTTGGTCCCTAGTATCCACTATGTTCTGAGATTGATGTTGCTATGACTTTGCTATGCTTAATGCTTATCACTAGGGCCCGAGTGCCATGATTTCATATCTGAACCTATTATGTTTTCATCAATATATGTGTGTTCTTGATCCTATCTTGCAAGTCTATAGTCACCTATTATGTGTTATGATCCGACAACCCCGAAGTGACAATAATCGGGATACTTCTCGGTGATGACCGTAGTTTGAGGAGTTCAGGTATTCACCATGTTTTAATGCTTTGGTCCGGTTCTCTATTAAAAGGAGGCCTTAATATCCCTTAGTTTCCATTAGGACCCCACTGCCACGGGAGGGTAGGACAAAAGATGTCATGCAAGTTCTTTTCCATAAGCACGTATGACTATATTCGGAATACATGCCTACATTACATTGATGAATTGGAGCTAGTTCTGTGTCACCCTATGTTATAGCTATTACATGAGGAATCGCATCCGACATAATTATCCATCACTTATCCATTGCCTACGATCTTTTCATATACTGTCCTTTGCTTATTTACTTTTCTGTTGCTACTATTACAATCACTACAAAACACCAAAAATATTGCTACTACTATCTTTACCTTTTACCACCGTTACCATTACTATCATATTACTTTGCTACTAAATACCTTGCTGCAGATACTAAGTTATCCAGGTGTGGTTGAATTGACAACTCAACTGCTAATACTCAAGAATATTCTTTGGCTCCCCTTGTGTCGAATCAATAAATTTTGGTTGAATACTCTACCCTGGAAAGCTGTTGCGATCCCCTACACTAGTGGGTTATCAAGACTAATTTCTGGCACCGTTGCCAGGGAGCATAGCTCTATTCTCTGAGTCACTTTGGGATTTATATCTGTTGATCACTATGAAGAATTTGAAAGACTCTAAAAGAAAGATCTATCCCTCAACAATGAGGGGAGGTAAGGAACTGCCATCTAGCTATGCACTAGATTCTCCTTCTGTTATGAATAAACTTGCGACACCTAAGCCTGCTACTGCTATGAGTTCTGATATGTCGCATGTTATCGATGATGCCACTTCTGCTTTGCATGATACTTATGATGAAACTACTTCTGTGCGTGATACTACTGTGCCATTAGGTGAATTTCTTGATGAACAACTTGCTAGGGCAAGGGAGAATGAAATTATTGAAAATGCTATTATTGATGATAGTCATGATGAAAGATCTCCGAATGATTATGAATTGCCTGTTGTTCCTGAAGGTTATGTCATGAATAAAGAAGCTGCTGAAGCTATTTTTGCCTGCAAAGATAGATATGATCTTAAGAAACTATTAGCTAAATGTAAACAACAATCTCTTAATGCTAGAATGAAACCTGACCTTGCTTTTGCTACTTCACCTATCTGTGTTACTGATAAGGATTATAAATTCTCTGTTGATCCTGAAATTATTAGTTTGGTAGAATCTGATCCTTTTTATGGCCTTGAATCTGAAACTGTTGTGGCACATCTTACCAAGTTGAATGATATAGCTACCTTGTTTAATCATGATGATAGATCTCGCTACTTTTATATCCTTAAGATATTTCCGTTGTCATTAAAGGGTGATGCTAAGACTTGGTTTAATTCTCTTGATCCTGGTTGTGTGCGTAGTCCCCAGGATATGATTTATTACTTCTCTGCTAAATATTTCCCTGCTCATAAGAAACAAGCTGCCTTGCGGGAAATATATAATTTTGTGCAAATCAAAGAAGAGAGTCTCCCACAAGCTTGGGGGAGGCTTCTACGATTACTTAATGCTTTGCCTGATCACCCACTCAAGAAAAATGAAATACTTGATATCTTTTATAATGGACTAACCGATGCTTCCAAGGACTACTTGGATAGTTGTGCTAGTTGTGTTTCCAGGGAAAGAATGGTCGACGAAGATGAATTACTATTGAATAATATGTTGACTAATGAAAATAATTGGACTCTTCCTGAGCCAATTCTTGAGGCAATTCCTGAACCAATTGAGCCAACTCCTGAGGCTATTCCTAAACCCACTCCGAAGAAGAGAGGTGTTTTATTTCTCAGTCCTGAAGATATGCAAGAGGCAAAGAAATCAATGAAAGAAAAAGGTATTAAAGCTAAAGATGTTAATAATTTACCACCTATTGAAGAAATACATGGTCTTAATATACCGCCTATTGAAGAACCACATTGTCTTGATAACCCGACACAGGTAGTAAAGGTAAATTCTCTCTATAGATATGATAAAGTTGAAATCCCATCTACTAAATTTCATAGCCCATGCTTAGATGAATTTGATGACTTCATGAATAGACAAGCAAATTTCAATGATTATGTTGGTAGACAATTGGAGAATATTGCTTATACGACAGGACGCTTCAATGATTATGTAGCTAGAGTTAAAGGTGAACTTAAACTCACTAGTAAACATGCTTCCATGGTTGCTACTCAAGCTGAACAAGTACTTAAGGCTCAGAATGAATTGCTTGCTGAATTAAATAATAAAAATGACTTTGTTGTTAGAGTGGCTACTAGAACTGGTAGAATGACTCAGGAACCTTTGTATCCTGAAGGCCACCCTAAGAGAATTGAACAAGATTCTCAGAATAATAATCTAGATGCTCCCAGTTCTTCTAAGAAGAAGAAAAAGAAGAATGATAGGATTGCAAACTTCTAGTGAAACTAATGTAGAAATACCTGAGAATCCTAATAATACTTCTATCTCTCATGCTGAAACACAATCCGGAGATGAACATGAACCTGATGATAATGCTAATAATGATGTTCATGTAGATGCTCAACCTAGTAATAACAATGATATAGAAATTGAACCCGCTATTGGTCTTGATAACCCACAATCAAGAAACCAACGTTATGATAAGAGATATTTTGTTGCTAGGAAGCATGGTAGAGAAAGAGAACCATGGGTTCAGAAACCCATGCCCTTTCCTCCTAAACCATCCAAGACAAAGGATGAAGAGGACTTTGAGCACTTTGCTGAAATGATTAGACCTATTTTCTTACGCATGCGCTTAACTGATATGCTTAAAACGAACCCTTATGCTAAATATATGAAAGATATCATCAATAATAAGAGGAAAATACCTGAAACTGAGATTTCCACCATGTTGGCCAACTATACCTTTACGGGTGGAATACCCAAGAAACATGGTGATCCCGGAGTACCCACTATACCTTGCTCTATTAAAAGAAAATATGTTAAAACTGCTTTATGTGATTTAGGAGCCGGTGTTAGTATTATGCCTCTTTCCTTATACCGTAGACTTGAATTAAGTAAGTTGACACCTACTGAGATATCCTTGCAAATGGCTGATAAATCAACTGCTATACCTGTCGGCATTTGTGAAGACGTGCCTGTTGTTGTTGCGAATGTTACTATCTTAACAGACTTCATTATTCTTGATATTCCCGAGGACGATAGTATGTCTATTATTCTTGGTAGACCCTTTTTAAATACTACAGGACCTGTTATTGATTGCAACAAAGGCCATGCCACCTTTCATGTTAACGGAAATGAGCATACGGTACATTTCCCGAGGAAGCAAATCCAAGTTCATAGCATAAATACTATTGAGAGAAATCCATTAATTATTATTGGAGGTTTTGAATTTCCTCTCCCTACTGTCAAGAAAAAGTATGATATTCTTATTGTTGGGGATTTTCATATCCCCGTTGAGGTAACTTAGTGTCACTTCGAAATTTCTCCGGTTCCGTGTTATTCGGAATGAGTTATTAACAAGACTTGATCAACCTTGTTAGTGGATTCATTTTTGATGATCATGAGATGGATGAAGCTAGAAGGCACAACCTTCTATACTTTCTTTTTACTTTCTGTCTTTTACAATAAATAAAACAAAAATAGTACTATCTGTCTGTCTTCTGATGTCAGGACCCCGACTCAATGCCACACCGGTCTAGCATGTAACACCTCATATCACTTTGCGGCCTCACACACGGTATTCCCACGGGTGCCGCCTTACCAGGCCCGGGACCGTTTGTGCCTTTTGGCACACGTATATGATAGTGTTGCTAGCATCCATATGACAAGGAGCCCGGGCTGACATGGCTAGTCATGAAACCAAAGTGGCACTAACTTACAGGGACAAGCATACATGACCCAGCAACGAACGTGTCGGTCATCAATGAGTGAATCCGGGCTGTAGCAACTGGGCTAGCAGGACTTCGGTAAACCGGGCTGTAGCAGGCTAACAGGACTCCGGTAGACACCGCGTGACATTTCCTCGAAGGGACAGACACAGGAACGAAGAAGGACACATGTCGGCCAGCCTAAGTGTTCCGGAGCAGTAGCAAGCTACCAAGGCTCAGTGGAAGCACTAGGAGACATTTCCCGGTAAGAGAGGCTACCAAGGATAAACAACTAGATAGTCAGATCCCACACATACCAAGCATTTCATAACATACACACAATATGCTCGATATGTGCAAATACAACATGGCATCACAACATGACTCTACGACTCAAGTATTTATTCAATAGGCTCCGAGGAGCAAGATATTACAAACATGGGTCTCATGACCCAACATTCAGAGCATACAAGTCAAAGCACAAGCAGAAGCTTAACATGCCTGAGTACAGACATCTACAAATGAAAAAGGCTGAGAAGCCTGACTATCTACTAGATCCTGCCGAGGGCACAAGATCGTAGCTGAGATAACAAGCTAAACGTCGAAGTCCAAGCGGAACTACTAGTGAGACTGAAGTCTCTCTGCAAAAACAGAAAATAGGCAAACGTGAGTACAAATGTACCCAGCAAGACTTACATCAGAACTATCTACATATGCATCAGTATCAACAAAGGGATGGTGGGGTTTAACAGCAGCAAGCCAGCTTTGACTCGGTGGCTATCCTGAATTATGACTACAAGTAACTCGTTGAGGTGGTGCACACGAGTCCACATAATCACCATATCAATACACCACTATGGATCCGCTTCCATCTCCCTACGAGAACGCCATCCATAGCACTCATGCTTATCTTGCGCATTTTAGAGTATCCACTTTCACTTGTCTATGAACTGTTATAGGCAACCCAGAAGTCCTTTACCGCGGACACGGCTATTCAAATAGATGATGTTAACCCTGCAGGGGTGTACTTCTTCATACATGTTTCCACCACTTAGCGTCTGCACACGACATGTGCTCGGCAGACTTCAAGCGAAAGCCGATGTGGGTGTAGACCACGACCTACCTAAACACTTAAGTCTCTAGTCCAGGTTTATCGCCTATTCAGGTTCCATCCGCAGGGAGTCCGGTCGAAGTTTCCACATACGGCCCTGAATGATGTGTGGAGGGTTCCCGAGACACCAAACGGGCGCCCGGTACACCGTGCCACCTGTTTACCGCATCACAGCCCACCCCTCCGGTCAGCGCTACGCACGGCCTCCAGCATACTACAAACACCAGAAACTACTTGCAACTCCTGGACAGAGGACAAGGGTGATTAAGAAGTTGGGGTCATATTTCAGGGCCCAATGCATGGTAGTAGTTGTTTCATGGATCACAAACACAGAACTCAGTTCCTAAGGATGGCTTCAATGAGACAACCCACCATGTACTCCTACATGGCCTCTCACCGCTACCTTTTACCAAATCGTGTTCACACACTTAGCTCACACACAGTAGGACATGTTCACACACCTCTGATTCATCCCCGACGAATCAGACCTGACTCAACTCTAAGCAGTAGCTGGCATGACAAACAAGCATGAATGAGTAGGCACAACAGGGCTCAAACAACTCCTACTCATGCTAGTGGGTTTCATCTATTTACTGTGGCAATGACAGGTAATGTAGAGAATAAGGGTTTCAACTACCGCAGCAAGTAAGAGATGAATCGTTGTTGGCCTAATGCAGTAAAAGAGAGCAGGAGCGAGAGAGTGGGATTGTATCGGAATGAACAAGGGGGTTTTTCTTGCCTGGCACTTCTGAAGATAATATAGTTCTTCATCGGTGTCATCGAACTGATCGTCGGAACCATGTCTATCGAGAGGGGACAAATACCGGCAACACACACAAATCACAATTAATGCAATGCAACAATATGATGCATGAATATGACATGGCAAAATGAGTGTGTTTTGGCTAATGCAACTTAGAACAGATTAAATGAAGTTGGTTTGAACCAAGGGTTCAAATTCAAACTACATATGTGCTTATTTAAATGCTAATTATGCAAGTTGCCATATACAGGAACCTTAGGTTGTTCAAACATGCATTAAAATGGTACAGATGGATAGATTGGATTTGTCTGATCATTTTTCATATATAAATTATTTCATTTGGAGTTACGGTTGAATTTCTATGAATTTTAGAAGCTTAATACAATTTTCTGGAATTTCTTGAATTAAATTAAATCTAGAAAATAATTAACTGCGTCAGCACTACGTCACTATGACGTCAGCGGTCAAGAGGCGTCGACCAGGTCAAACCTGACCAGTGGGTCCACTGGTCAGTGACCGGGGCTGATTAGTGTCGCTGACATGTGGGGCCGGGTCAACGAACACGTCAGCAAGTCAACTCTGACGTGTGGGGTCAATCAACGTATGACGTGGCCAGGTCAAACTGACCTGTCGAGCCCGTGGGGTTAGTTTAAGCTAAACAGGAGCTAAACTAGGTTAATTAGGCAGTGGGGCCCGTATGTCATCGACACGGGGCACTAACTAAACGTGATTATCACCTAAACTAATGGGGCCACGTCAGCGTAACCGGAACCTCGCCAGCGGCGACCAAAACGACGGCGGCGCGGCTCAGAAACATGCTACGAGCGGCGGTTTGGCTTGCTGAGGGTACCAGGGCATAGCCCTTGCGCCCGCGCATCCAGCAAAAGCAGCGGCAGGTCGCGGGGTGACCGGAGCTCGCCGGAAATAAGCTCACAGCGGCGGCCGGAGTTCGGGCAACGACGGGTTCGACACTGTGGTGAATGGGAGGAGGAGTTGGTGGCGCTACAGCCTCCTGGAGCTGCGTTGAGCACAGCGGTGTGCTTGGCTTCGGGCCACAGTGGCTCTAGCCACGACAATGACAAGGCACGGCGGCGGCGAGCTTCGGCCGCGTTGGTTAGTGAGGTTAGAGGAGGAAATCGACGGTGGGGAGAGAGGGGTTGGGTAGAGGAGCTCACAGTGAGGTCGTCGATGATCTCAGCGTGCTCGGGGGCGTCTCGGTGACTGCTGAAAGTCGCCAGCGATCTCCATGGCCGAAGGAGGAAGAAGGGGGCGGGGACGGTGCGTCGGGGCCCTTCCGGTCACGTGAAACGATGATAAGGATGAGGGCGGAACGGCGGAGCTCGGGGGCGTGTCGGCGAGGCGTGCGGTGGCCGGTGGCCATAGCAGCAGCGAGCGGCGGCGATGAGCACGCTTGGGCGCGAGAGGGAGAGAGAGCAGAGAGGGGAGAGGCACGGGAGAGAGTGAGAGGGGGCCAGGGGCTGCGTGGCGTCGCCTGGTGCATCGAGGAGGAGCCAGGCAGGCTGGGAGGGAGGAGGTGGAGGCCTCGAGCGCGCTGGCATCGACACGCCTCTGCCTACTGGCAGAGGTTTAAGACGACCGCTTCGCCCTGGTGGGCTGGGCCTCAGCTACAGTGCTGGGCCAGCTGGGCTGCCAGGTGAGCGCCAGGTAAGTTCTCTCTCTCTCTGGTTTCTCTATTTTATTTTATTTTGTTTATGTTTTCTATTTGCTATTATGTTTTGATTTAGTTCAAAGACCAAATCATTTTTAGAGTTCATGAAAATAATTTTGTGAACTAAATGGACTTATCCAAAGCTACACAACAAATTTTCTGAATTATTGAACATATATTTATTATCTAATAAATATAGATCCAATTCAAATATTTATTGGGTTAATTTGAAGGCCCAAAATAATTGTTTCTGAGATTCTAAATATATTGGTTTGAATTTTAACCCTTGCCAATATTTCCAGAGATTAACAGGAGCATTTTCTTGGACCCATTTGAGAAGATTTTAAAGTTGATTATTTTTTAGCTGATTTCTAAGGGTTTCAACAAACCTCAATTCAACTTTCAGAAAATTTAGACATGATGCATCAACCAAGCTAGACCAAGTGCAAGGTAGAGCTAGGGATGTGACAACTCACCCCCACTAAACAAGAATCTCGTCCTGAGATTCAAGCGTAGGGTAAGATGGAGGGGAGCGCAAACTAACACAATCTTCATGATCCAGGTTGCACTTTAAATGAACATTGATTCGATCACCATCATTGTCTCGATGTCTCGCTCCAGGAACTCCTACCAACATGACAACGAGAGGAAAAGAACCTCTAGAAGGATTGATCTTCTTGAAGATCGAGCAACTTAGGATCCACTCACGGAATGAGACATAGAAACATCTCACGAGCTGAGACGCGAAGCACACATCCATAGGAATGGAGTGAAGCAGATGACGAAGGTTCACTAGGTAGACAACAATTTCACGCTTAAGAAGGTGGTGAACAGTTGTCAACATAGCGAGGAGTTGAGTTGCCATGATACCATAACGAGACATCTTGGAGGAGGGTGACTCGTAGAAATATCCCCTTAAGTGGCAAAAAGAATTACCTTTGATTCAGAGATCATTGAAACTCTTTATACCAGCTTAAGGCAAATCAAAATCGATCATTTGGAGGTGTTCGGTGGAATGACATACCCGGACCAGTATGGATGATGTGGATTACCTTGTTGAAGAAAACACAAGGGTTGATTTTGCTTATCATCGGAGATGGATGGGACCCAAGGTAGGATGGCACAATGACGGTGCAAGCTGGGAACAAAACACAAATGTCGGGAACGATTCTAGTAACTGGGAAGAAACTCAACAACAGAGAGTGAGTCCACTGTTGAAAAATTATAGCATAACCGAGGAAGCTAGGAGCAATCCTAGTTAGTGCCGCTGATAACGCCTAGTGCGTGTGCGTGCTCCCAAGAAATTGAGCATTTCCATATTCATCCAGGTTTTACCAATATCTGTGTCAAGGATCCTGGCAACACAACTTACTACCATGATGAATGGTGATGGATGATGCAAATGCAAAATAAGATAACACCTTCTCAGATTTCACCTTAGCAGAGCCAAGGAAACAAAATCTGGATGATCGACCGAGAGACATTTAGCACTCCGCTTCTAATGTTCTCCTTGATGTGCTAGTGTAATCCATTCATAGATATGGTTTGATATCTAGAACATCAAGTAAAAGGTCGGACTTCGGGAACTCAAAAATCCATAATGGTCAACTAGGGGTAAATCCCACGAAATCCTTATGGGGAGGTAGCCAACTTTCTCAATCAAGAGCCTACAACAATGGGTCTTCCGGCTAGATGTGTTGGCCACGACATCCACTTTACCGGGTTACAAAGAGATCAATATTATAGTTCTTGGGAAAACGTTCCAACCATCATATCTGCCTGAGATTCAGATCTGGCTGGTGTCAGGATATTATAGACTCGTCAAGTCTAGAAAGAAAAATGAAAGTTTGCAACACAAATCGATGAGACAGCGTTGCGAGAATCTCGGGGAATGAACTACGGTAGTAAACTCCAAAACATAAGCCGTTTCTGCTACATACATGTGAACATACTGTCGCAGACAAGCATGACCACGTAGTAGTCTTATAATAAAACACTACCGAGTTCCGGTGGTGAACCATCATAGAGGATATCGGAAGCTTGTGCATAACCTAGGATAGCACAACAACTCCTTTTTCTTGAACAAGTCAGTCAGTGGCTTAGTGTGCTACAGAATTCATATGGAATGAAGATGATCAGTCTAACAAACCACATAATACTTCGCATGTGCATAACTGACTTGGGATGATTCCAGAGGAGGTAAAAACATGCTTTCTCGAATTCACGGCGGCAACTAGCATCAAATGCACATGAATTAGAGGAAGTCACTTCTTTCATCCGAACATATACTTCACGAACGA
>NC_041385.1:801567200-801567824 GCF_002162155.2 Triticum dicoccoides
ACACACACACACAAAGATATCCCTTTGGAATGAACTGAGTCGGACAAGCTTTTACCTTCCAACTCTCCGAGTTGTTGTTCAGCTTAACCAACTAGCTCAGGGGTACCCAACACAGATTCTTGGAGAAGGGGTGGTTTATAAGAAACCTACTTGATCACGAACTCAACATAGCGGTCAGGTGACAACCTGGTTATACTTCTGAGGAGATATATGTAAAATCACGAACCACCGATATGTCACTAAGCTCGAGAACAATCTTGTTTTTCAGGCAAGACTATATGATCAAATAAGCAAGGATTGACACTATCCTAACTCATTGATCGAAGAGTGCACCGAAAATAAGGACTAGGTAGCACAATCTATCTTAGAATGATGATTCAAGAACCAACACGCTAAGAATGAAATTATTGTCCTTTATCTACCAAGCAACATGGTTGCTAGGAGTATAGATTTCACACATTACGATTCACTTGTCGGCATTCTGGTTGCGGCAACACGGAACCAGGGAATGAACAATGATGGCGAGAAGTATCACTACGTCAAGGATTCATAAGAGAAGGTGCATTCCTCATGACATTCCTGACATAAAGATGGTAATACTTCAGGGTAGAACGGAACAAAAGC
>NC_041385.1:801567834-801592812 GCF_002162155.2 Triticum dicoccoides
GGATTGGCATTTGATCTGCGGAATACAACTACTTTGACCCAATCCTGGATATGGAAGAGGTACTGGAGTTTGTTTCTCCAAGTCATTCCGGATAGAATGGCTAGACGGACCACAAGGGTAATAGGCATCGATGAACGAATGCACGCATACCCTTGACTATCAAATGATAGGCTGGGGTCAGAATACAACTGAAGAGAACAAAACATATAACTTTCTGAGTTGTGGATGCATAGGTTAGTATGTCGAATCAAGTTCAACATGTTTCTTCCAGATAACCCATGCAGAGAAGGTAGGACTGGCAGAGTCGCGATATAGAATGGGGAACCCATTGAGAGCACTTGTGTTGTGATCTTTTGATCCAACAAAAATCTACCGTAAGTGGTTCATAGTGTTTGGAAGAAGGAAATCCATGGACCTCGAGGACTATCGCAAAGGTTACTAATAACCTAAAGGAACTAGCAAACGCTAACAACATGAAGTAGGTAGAGTGAATCCCGGGTTCAAGATCCCGGGAATAGAATACCTACCAACTAAATGGCATCATGGAATGCTTTCAGGGATGATGGCCAGAATCATCACACTGGGACACTAAACATGGCAAGATTACTAGATGGTACTCTAAGACACCTAGGGTAATAATATCAACTCCAACATAAATGTTGAGGCAAGAAATACCTCAACACACTAGTTAGTGTGGTTGATCTAGCACAAAGGAACTTCGGAACGGTAAGAAGGGATTTGCAAATGCATCAGATCATTTAGAAACCTGGGATGACTTGGACAACATAAGGGATGTAAATGCTCGAAAGATTGAAGACATGCTATAAAAATGGTGGCATAACCACTCAGAAGCACAATATCAAGGTTTCGAGATCAACAGTTAACATACCGAAGTAGTAGGAACTGAACCGAGGCTTAAGTCCAACAATTCTATAAGTCTACGGATTAGTAACACGTGATCCTGATAGAAAGAAGAGAAAGCCTAGTTCCTTAACCCCGCAGGAAAGATAAGATGACTCAGATCAGAAGGGCATAAGGTATAAGGAGTAAAAAGAGCCTTACGTTCCATCCCACAATCAATTCCCTTACATAACTATAGAATTTCTAGACTCAACTTCGACCATTTTGGCTTGGTAATCCTATAGGCAGTCAGGCTCTGATACCAAAGCTGTCAGGACCCCGACTCAATGCCACACCGGTCTAGCATGTAACACCTCATATCACTTTGCGGCCTCACGCACGGTATTCCCATGGGTGCCGCCTTACCAGGCCCGGGACCGTTTGCGCCTTTTGGCACACGTATATGATAGTGTCGCTAGCATCCATATCACAAGGAGCCCAGGCTGACAAGGCTAGTCATGAACCCAAAGTGGCACTAACTTACAGGGACAGGCATACATGACCCAGCAACGAACGTGTCGGTCATCAATGAGTGAATCCGGGCTGTAGCAACTAGGCTAGCAGGACTCCGGTAAACCGGGCTGTAGCAGGCAAACAGGACTCCGGTAGACACCGCGTGACATTTCCTCGAAGGTACAGACACAGGAACGACGAAGGACACATGCCGGCCAGCCTAAGTGTTCCGGAGCAGTAGCAAGCTACCAAGGCTCAGTGGAAGCACTAGGAGACATTTCCCGGTAAGAGAGGCTACCAAGGATAAACAACTAGATAGTCAGATCCCACACATACCAAGCATTTCAATAACATACACACAATATGCTCGATATGTGTAAATACAACATGGCATCACAACATGACTCTACGACTCAAGTATTTATTCAATAGGCTCCGAGGAGCAAGATATTACAAACATGGGTCTCATGACCCAACATTCAGAGCATACAAGTCAAAGCACAAGCGGAAGCTTAACATGTCTGAGTACAGACATCTACAAATGAAAAAGGCTGAGCAGCCTGACTATCTACTAGATCCTGCCGAGGGCACAAGATCGTAGCTGAGATAACAAGCTAAACATCGAAGTCCAAGTAGAACTACTAGTGAGACTGAAGTCTCTCTGCAAAAACATAAAATAGGCAAACGTGAGTACAAATGTACCCAGCAAGACTTACATCAGAACTCGCTACATATGCAACAGTATCAACAAAGGGATGGTGGGGTTTAACAGCAGCACGCCAGCTTTGACTCGGTGGCTATCCTGAATTATGACTACAAGTAACTCTTTGAGGTGGCGCACACGAGTCCACATATTCACCATATCAATACACCACTATGGATCCGCTTCCATCTCCCTACGAGAACGCCATCCATAGCACTCACGCTTATCTTGCACATTTTAGAGTATCCACTTTCACTTGTCTATGAACTGTTATAGGCAACCCAGAAGTCCTTTACCGCGGACACGGCTATTCGAATAGATGATGTTAACCCTGTAGGGGTGTACTTCTTCATACATGTTTCCACCACTTAGCGTCTGCCCACGACATGTGCTCGGCAGACTTCAAGCGAAAGCCCACATGGGTGTAGACCACGACCTACCTAAACACTCAAGTCTCTAGTCCAGGTTTATCGCCTATTCAGGTTCCATCCGCAGGGAGTCCGGCCGAAGTTTCCACATACGGCCCCGAACAATGTGTGCAGGGTTCCCGAGACACCAAACGGGCACCCAATACACCGTGCCACGTGCCTACCGCATCACAGCCCACCCCTCCGGTCAGCGTTGCGCACGGCCTCCAGCATACTACAAATACCAGAAACTACTTGCAACTCCTAGACAGAGGACAAGGGTCATTAAGAAGTCGAGCGGGGTCATATTTCAGGGCCCAATGCATGGTAGTAGTTGTTTCATGGATCACAAACACAGAACTCAGTTCCTAAGGACGGCTTTAATGAGACAACCCACCATGTACTCCTACATGGCCTCTCACCGCTACCTTTACCAAATCGTGTTCACACACTTAGCTCACACACAGTAGGACATGTTCACATACCTCTGATTCATCCCCGATGAATCAGACATGACTCAACTCTAAGCAGTAGCAGGCATGACAAACAAGCATGAATGAGTAGGCACAACAGGGCTCAAACAACTCCTACTCATGCTAGTGGGTTTCATCTATTTACTGTGGCAATGACAGGTCATGCAGAGGATAAGGGGTTCAACTACCGCAGCAAGTAACAGATGAATCATTGTTGTCCTAATGCACTAAAAGAGAGCAGGAGCGAGAGAATGGGATTGTATCGGAATGAACAAGGGGGTTTTGCTTGCCTATCACTTCTGAAGATAATATAGTTCTTCATCGGTGTCATCGAACTCATCGTCGGAACCATGTCCATCGAGAGGGGAAAAATACCAGCAACACACAAAAATCACAATCAATGCAATGCAACAATATGATGCATGAATATGACATGGCAAAATGAGTGTGTTTTGGCTAATGCAACTTAGAACAGATTAAATGAAGTTGGTTTGAACCAAGGGTTCAAATTCAAACTCCATATGTGCTTATTTAAATGCTAATTATGCAAGTTTCCATATACAACAACCTTAGGTTGTTCAAACATGCATGAAAATGGTACATATTGATAGATTGGATTTTTCTGATCATTTTTCATATATAAATTATTTCATTTGGAGTTACGGTTGAATTTCTATGAATTTTAGAAGTTTAATACAATTTTCTGGAATTTCTTGAATTAAATTAAATCCAGACAATAATTAACTGCGTCAGCACTACGTCAGTGTGACGTCAGCGGTGAACAGGCGTCGACCAGGTCAACACTACTAGGGAAAAGCCTAGCAGCAGCGCGGGTTTTGGGCCTATCAGTAGCGCGGGCAGGAGCGCTACTGATAAGGCGCTACAGCTAATGCTTAGCAATAGCGCGTCTTGGCCCACGCTACTACTAAATTGACTTAGTAGCAGCGCTTCATCAGAACATCGCTACTGGTAACTAGTAGTAGCGCTTCTCCTTACCCGCGCTACTACTATTTTTTAGTATTTTATTTCTTTTCTTTTTCTTTTCATGTTGTATTCATACACCTTTACACAAGTTTTCATACAACAGGAATTTAGAGATTGTTTTTACATCATAATGAGTTATTACATCATGGGGTGAAAGAACCGTGGACTAGTTTCAAGTGGATGTCCATCCACTTGAAACTAATTCGCGGTTCTTTCGCCCAATGATATAATAATATCATCATCATCATCATATCATTAACAACTTAGCATCATAATACATCATTGTCATATAACACCTCCTCAATATCATCGTTTTTATCATTGACATCACATAACACCTCCTCAAGATCATCATTATCAACTCTAACACATTACCACATAATAAACATATTGTACCTCATAGGACCTATTACATTCGATTAAGACCTACTACATTTTCTAAGGTAAAATAACAAAAAACAAGATAGCCCCTGACTCTCCATTATGGAGAATGGAGATTAGCCTGTCTCCAATTCTTGCCTTTCGCTGAATGTTACTTCCAAGAACCTCCTTGCGAATGTCCATACATTTCTTCCATTCTCTGATGATCATGTGTTCACGGGTTTTAGAAATCCGATATGCACAGGTGAGCTCCGTAGATTTACCTGGCAGTATGTTCAGAACTGAGAGGCGACCATGCAGAGACATCAGATGAGGCACACAATCCATCGGGAGTTTCTATTGAAAAACATAATAATAACTTCGTAGTTAGCAATGATGTACTAGTTTTAGAAGTATGCAAAAGATGCACGGATGTCGTAATAGTAAAAAATCTTACCATGGTATCTCCAGAGAAGTTATCGTTGTTCAACACATGCACTAGTGGCACGTATTCACCATAATTTGGAGGAGTTCGATAATAGTCATTGTAATTCTCAAGAAGAGTACAAAATGTGACTCAGATGATATTTCTCCTTATACGTTAATTGGGTGCCTTCGGTGTAGTGGGTTTTATCTACCATCTTCCGCATAGTCTTTAAAGAATCAAAATAAGCTGTCAATGGAAATAAGCTATCAACTATTTTGAAATAAACAATATAAATTAGTTAATAACTATGTTTGAGAAACTCACATAGCGGTACAATCAGAAGCGTATCAACAAGGACCCAAATGTCCATATTGTCTTCCTCGCTGTCAGGATCACCAAGATCCATGGTGACAATCATACCCTCATAAAAACCATACATTTTGCAAAGTGCTTCCCAATTTTGGCAACCAAAATGGGTTACGCTCTGAGCATTGCACAGATTTACTTCAAAATCCATATCATGATGGGTCCTTAGGTGTATTTTCTTTGTTTCGAAATTTTCATGGTCTTCAAAACCCATCCTCTCCAAGACATAGCGTCTTGCATGGCATGGGATAAGCTGGTCGAATTGTAAAATATGAAAATTAGACGTTGAAATAGTTGAAGTCATGCTTAATGGAGAAAAAAAGACTTGTCATTGTTGCGTACCGTTTCACAATCGAAGGTCTCCTCGAGCTTAATGCTGAAGCGCCGATCTTCGTCCAGCCAAACGAACCTGTCACACATACCTCGATCGTCGTGGCACCAGCTACACTCCCCCGGGAGACCGTCGTCGTCCGAGTACGACATTTCCTACAATCATAATTCAAAGATTAAACTTGTACATATTCTAGCCCAAGTCATGCCAGAATTCACGACAAAATCCGGCATGACCTTTACTAAAAAAGGACATATCGAGCGCCTGAAATTTGCCGGAACGGAAATTAATCAACACTCCGGCAAAACATAGGCCACTCGGAGATGTAAACTGAACATGAACGGCCACTTGGGCAACCACATATCCTATTTGAGCAACAACACAAGATATACAAGGATATTTGGCTGGTCTCACCTTGATGTCGGAGGGGGTCGGTGACTGGGACGACGGCGGGGATGTCGGAGGGGGTCGGTGACGGGGACGACGGAGGTCACCTGAAACCATATAAGTTATCACTAACAACAAACATGACATGTTCAACTAGTTTTATTAATTCAACTAGTCCTTACTAAATATAAACTTACTATAAATAGAAAAAAACTAGTTCTTTCTAAAAATAAAGTAGTTCAACTAGTTATATTAATTATCTTACTAAAAATAGATTAGTTCTGTTAATTCAACTAGTTCAACTAGTTTATTAATTTACTTACTAAACTAGTTCAACTACAACTAAAGTAGTTCAACTACCACTACTACTACTAAAAATCTAGTACTAACTAAGCAACATCTAGTACTAGCTAACCCTAAATTAACATCTACTACTACTAAATCTAGTACTAACTAGTGGCAGGGGGTGGGGGCGACAAAGAGGTAGCTAGGGGCAGCGAGGTCGAGGGCGGTGGGAGGAGGGCTGCCGGTGGAGGAGGGAGGAGGGGCGGCCGCAGGCGGAGGGAGGAGGGCGGCGGCGGAGGAGGGAGGGGCGGCCGCAGGAGGAGGGAGGATGTGCGAGGAGGATGGAGAAGGGACGGAAGGAGGGGAGTACCTCGGCGGCGGACGGACGAAGGCGGCGGCGGCGGCGACGCACGACGACGGTTTACGCGGGCGAGAGTGAGAGTGTGAGTGAGAGGGCCGGTCGTGCGCGTGGGGATAAGGTAGGGATAGTTGTAGCGCGTTTCCCGAAAAGCGCTACAGCTAACCTGAATAGCAGTAGCGCTCTATAGTAAAGTGCGCTACTGCTATAGCTAGCGGGGGGGCGAGGTCATGGCAACTATAGCAGTAGCGCTGTATGCGGTGCACGCGCTACTGCTATTTCCAAGTCAGCAGCGCGTTTCGGTCACACGCGCTGCTGCTAAGTAGCAGTAGCGTGGTATTTTGAAGAGCGCTGCTGGTAAGATTCTGTGTATAGGCTTTTCCCTAGTAGTGCAAACCTGACCAGTGGGGTCCACTGGTCAGTGACCGGGGCTGATTAGTGTCACTGACATGTGGGGCCGGGTCAACGAACACGTCAGCAAGTCAACTCTGATGTGTGGGGCCAGTCAACGTATGACGTGGCCAGGTCAAACTGACCTGTGGGGCCCGTGGGGTTAGTTTAAGCTGAACAGGAACTAAACTAGGTTAATTAGGCAGTGGGGCCCGTATGTCATCGACACGGGGCACTAACTAAACCCGATTAGCACCTAAACTAATGGGGCCACGTCTGCGTCACCGGAACCTCGTTGGCGGCGACCAAAATGATGGCGGCGCGGCTCGGAAACATGCTACAGGCAGCGGTTTGGCTTGCTGAGGGTACCAGGGCATAGCCCTTGCACCCGCGCATCCAGCAGAGGCAGCGGCAGGTCACGGGGTGACCGGAGCTTGCCGGAAATAAGCTCACGGCGGCGGCCGGAGTTCAGGCAACGATGGGTTCGACGCTGCGGTGAATGGGAGGAGGAGCTGGTTGCCGCTACGGCCTCCTGGAGCTGCGTTGAGCACAACGGTGTGCTTGGCTTTGGGCCACGGTGGCTCTAGCCACGATGATGACGAGGCATGGCGGCGGCGAGCTTCGGCCGTGGTGGTTAGTGAGGTTAGAGGAGGAAATCGATGGTGGGGAGAGAGGGGTTGGGTAGAGGAGCTCACAATGAGGTCGTCGGTGATCTCAGCGTGCTCGGGGGCAGCTCATTGACGGTGGAAAGTCGTTGGAGATCTTCGTGGCCGAAGGAGGAAGAAGGGGGCAAGGACGGCGCGTCGGGGCCCTTCTGGTCGCGTGAAATGATGGGGAGGACGAGGGCGGAACGGCGGAGCTCGGGGGCGTGTCGGTGAGGCGTGCGGTGGCCGGTGGCCGGGCAGCAGCGAGCGGCGGCGATGAGCATGCTCGAGCACGAGAGGGAGAGAGAGCAGAGAGGGGAGAGGCACAGGAGAGAGTGAGAGGGGGCCAGGGGCTGCGTGGCGTCGCCTGGTGCATCGAGGAGGAGCCAGGCAGGCTGGGAGGGAGGAGGTGGAGGCCTCGGGCGCGCTGGCGTCGACACGCCTCTGCCTACTGGAAGAGGTTGAAGATGACCGCTTCGCCCTGGTGGGCTGGGTCTTGGCTATAGTGATGGGCCCGCTGGGCTGCCAGGTGAGCGCCAGGTAAGTTCTCTCTCTCTCTCTCTCTGGTTTCTCTATTTTATTTTGTTTTGTTTATGTTTTCTATTTGCTATTATGTTTTGATTTAGTTCAAAGACCAAATCATTTTTAGAATTCATGAAAATAATTGTGTGAACTAAATGGACTTATCCAAAGCTACACAACAAATTTTCAGAATTATTGAACATATATTTATTATCTAATAAATATAGATCCAATTCAAATATTTATTGGATTAATTCAAAGGCCCAAAATAATTGTTTCTGAGATTCTAAAAATATTGGTTTGAATTTTAACCCTTGCCAATATTTCCAGAGATTAACAGGAACATTTTCTTGGACCCATTTGAGAAGATTTTAAAGTTGGTTATTTTTTTAACTGATTTCTGAGGGTTTCAACAAACCTCAATTCAACTTTCAGAAAATTTAGACATGATGTATCAACCAAGCTAGACCAAGTGCAAGGTAGAGCTAGGGATGTGACATCTGAATTATCCGTGCAATAAAAATATATCCCAAATAAAAGTACTCCAAATGCCCTGCAAATTTAGTATGAATTTTTATGGAATATTTGAGGATTTTAGGCACTGAAATCACTACAGGAGGGGCAAGCACCAGGCCACGAGAGTGGAGGGCGCGCCCACCCCACCTGGGCGCGCCCCCCTGTCTCGTGGGCTCCTGGTGGCCCCCCTCCACTTATGCCAGCACCCACACACTCCATCTTCTACCCAAAAAAACCCATCCAGCTCAAGCACAAGTTCTAGCTCATTTTGCTGCGATTTTCGATCTCCTTGCTCAAAGCTCCGTTCACAAAACTGCTTTGGGAGATTGTTGCTTGGTATGTGACTCCTCTGTTGGTCTAATTAGTTTTTGTTCTAGTGCTTTATTCATTGCAAATCCTTGCTGCCTTGGTGACCCTGTTCTTGAGCTTGCATGTTAAATTTATGAGGTTCCAAGTAATTCTAATGCATGATGTAGGCTCTAGGCACTTGTAGGAGTAGTTGCTACAATTCCTGTTAAGTTTTATTCACTTCTATTTTGAAGCTACTAAAATTTCAAAAAAAATCAGAAAAAGAATTATGTCTAGGAGAATGTATCAAGGTGGTTCCTCGGTAAAGAAAGGGCCCAGGATTGCTATGCGTGAGCAAGATGTTGAATTATCGAGGGATGCAGATGTACGAGCTTGTGAGTGGCCATCCGATGATTTTATGGTCAAAGCAGGCTTCAAGGAGGAATTTGACGCGTATGTGTGTAATGCTGAGCTGGAGGACTTCCTACAAGATAAGTGTCCCCAGTACTATCAATTGACTGATTCCTTTGTGCAGAGGTTTAAATATAACTGTACACGTAATTCTTCCAATGTCCTATTTGATATTTATGATGCATCTTATACTGTGGATTTAGAGGATTTTACAACTGCTTGCAAACTTCCGCAATGGGGTAATATCAATGATCCTCACAAATCTGAATTTAGATATTTCCTTGCTAGTATTACTGTGGGAGAATCTAGGGACATAGCACAAGCCACCATAGGGAGCATTCATTTTCCTCCTATGCATTATTTCGCTCTCTTCATTGGTAGATGCATTAACGGTAAAGATGAAGCATGTGATATGTGTGTCCCTGATCTCGGTGTCCTCAAGAGTGATGTGTTAGGTTATAAAGGTTATCACTTGGGGGAAATAGTTGCACGTAGGTTGCAGAATAATAGTAGAGCTGGAGATTTATTTGGAGGAATTTATGCAACCTGTGTGGCTAATTATCTTGGTATAGCCCCACGCGAGGGGGGTTCGATGATACCTCCTGTTTATTTAGATTATGACGCTATGGCCAATCATCATTTTCTTAGGAGAAATTAACAATACCTTCATTATCGACTAATCTATAACAGACACAACGTCGTCCATGTTACTCTTCCTGCTCCTCTCCTTTTTGATTATCAGGCAAAAGGAAGACATGTTATTACTAGAGAGGAAGCAGCTGAACACGAGGGGAGAGCAGAGGCGGCTCGCCAGCATGCCGCAGCTTAGGAGGCATTTGCCGCTGCATCTCAGTATGACCCCAGATACAACTACGGATATCAGCCAGGCTACCCTTGGCCTTAGGCCAACTTAGGCCAAAAGCCTAAGCTTGGGGGAGTACGTATTTCTCACCGACTTTACATTCATGTTCACACACTATATTAGTCGTCGGTGCTCATACTCTTTCATTGTATTATCCATGTTAGTTTAAATTTCTTTTTCTAGTTTTCTTCTTGTGTGTTTGATAAACCTTAAGAAAAAACAAAAAAATTAGTTAGTTGAATTTCCATGTTTGTAGTAGAAATTAAAATGAAAACCCAAAAAGATGTTTAGGAGCTTTCTCGTGTAAATAGTTTTATTTTCTTTTCTTTCCTTTGGGGGTCGAGAAGACCATATTGAAAATGTTTAGTGGCTCTCATATGCATGATTGTTTATTTAACTTAGAGCTCATATTACTTTGTCTTCTCTCTTGAGTTGAATGCTTGCAGATTCCAGCTTAGTCCAATGCACGAACACTCTTATTATTATACACATCGTTCGGTCGTGCAAGTGAAAGGAAATAATGACGATATATGATGGACTTATTGAGATGAGAAAAGCTGGTATGAACTCGACCTCTCTTGTTTTTGTAAATATGATGAGTTCATTGTTCCTGATTCAGCTTATTATGAAGTAAACATATTTGCAATAACATTTAGAGATTATAGTTGCTTGTGCCATGCTTGATTAGCTTTGAGTTATAATGGTTTACCTTGCGTGCCAACATGCTATTAGAATGATTATGATGTGGTATGATGGGATGGTATCTTCCTTTGAATGAATTGAGTGACTCGACTTGGCACATGTTCACGCATGTAGTTGAAACAAAATCAACATAGCCTTCACGATATTTATATTCATGGTGGATTATATCCTACTCATGTTTGTATTCGGTGTGAATTAGTTTTAATGCATGTTTATGACTGTTGTCGCTCTCTCAGTTGGTCGCTTCCTAGTCCTTTGCTAGCCTTCACCTGTACTAAGCGGGAATACTGCTTGTGCATCCAAACTCCTTAAACCCCAAAGTTGTTCCATATGAGTCCACCATACCTTCCTATATGCGGTATTTACCTGCCGTTCCAAGTAAATTTGTATGTGCCAAACTCTAAACCTTCAAATGAAATTTTGTTTTGTATGCTCGAGCCGCTCATGTTTCCACTAGGGCTGCCTATATCTTCCATGCTAGGTGGGTTATTCTCAGAGGAGTGGACTCCGCTCCTCATTTCACGAGAAAGGGCCGGTAACCGGGATGCCCAGTCCCATGATCCAAAAAGATCAAAGCAAATCAAAATAATTAAATAAAACTCCCTCGGGATTGTTGTTAGTTGGAAGCTCTCGTTGTTTCGAGCAAGCCATGGATTTATGCTTGTTGGTGGTTGGGGGAGTATAAACTTTTACCATTCTGCGTGGGAACTGCCTATAATGCATGTAGTATGGAAGATACAGCCATCTCATAGTTGTTGCGTTGACAGCGAAAGTATGCCGCTCAAAATATTATTCAATCTCTATTTTAAAATCGAGCTCTGGCACCTCTACAAATCCCTACTTCCCTCTGCGAAGGGCCTATCTATTTACTTTTATGTTGCGTCATCACCCTCTTATTAAAAAGCACCCGTTGGAGAGCACACTGTCATTTGCATTCATTATTATTGGTTTATATTGGGTATGACTTGACTAGATCTCTTTTACCATGAATTACAATGTCTAGTCAGTCCTTGATCTTTAAAGGTGCTCTGCATTTATGTTTTGAGGTCTCAGAAAGGGCTAGCAAGATACCATTTTGTTATATCATGTTATGATTGTTTTGAGAAAGTGTTGTCATCCGAGTTTTATCATTATCGCTCGCTAGCTGATTATGCCATTGATATGAGTAATTGTGAGACTTGAGTGTTACTGTGAGTATGGTTAGCTTATAATATTGTTGAAACCTGAATGATGGCTTTGCATGTTTACAACAACAAGAGCAAATAAAGTTTGTAAAAGTTTTTCTTTATCACTTTCAGTTTATCAACTGAATTGCTTGAGGACAAGCAAAGGTTTAAGCTTGGGGGAGTTGATACATCTCCAATGTATCTACTTTTCCAAACACTTTTGCCCTTGTTTTGGACTCTAACTTGCGTGATTTGAATGAAACTAACCGGACTGACGTTGTTTTCAGCAGAATTACCATGATGTTGTTTCATGTGTAGAAAAAAAAAGTTCTCGGAATGACCTTAAAATCCTCGAAGACAAGTTTCAGAAAATATAAAAAATCCTCGCAAAAGATGAAGACCAGGGGGCCCACACCCTGTCAACGAGGGTGGTGGTGCGTCCCCTCCCCCTGGGCGCTCCCCCCTGTCTCGTGGGCCCCCCGAGGCTCCGCCGACCTCAACTCCAACTCCATATATTCCTTCTCGCGGAGAAAAAAATCGGAGAGAAAGTTTCATCGCGTTTTACGATACGGAGCCGCCGCCAAGCCCTAATCTCTCTCGGGAGGGCTGATCTGGAGTCCGTTCGGGGCTCCGGAGAGGGGGATTCGTCGCCGTCGTCATCATCAACCTTCCTCCATCACCAATTTCATGATGCTCACCACCGTGCGTGAGTAATTCCATCTTAGGCTTGCTGGACGGTGATGGGTTGGATGAGATTTATCATGTAATCAAGTTAGTTTTGTTAGGGTTTGATCCCTAGTATCCACTATGTTCTGAGATTGATGTTGCTATGACTTTGCTATGCTTAATGCTTGTCATTAGGGCCCGAGTGCCATGATTTCAGATCTGAACCTATTATGTTTTCATCAATATATGTGTGTTCTTGATCCTATCTTGCAAGTCTATAGTCACCTATTATGTGTTATGATCCGACAACACCGAAGTGACAATAATCAGGATACTTCTCGGTGATGACCGTAGTTTGAGGAGTTCATGTATTCACCATGTGTTAATGCTTTGGTCCGGTTCTCTATTAAAAGGAGGCATTAAAATCACTTAGTTTCCATTAGGACCCCGCTGCCACGGGAAGGTAGGACAAAAGATGTCATGCATGTTCTTTTCCATAAGCACGTATGACTATATTCGGAATACATGCCTACATTACATTGATGAATTGGAGCTAGTTCTGTGTCACCCTATGTTATAGCTATTACATGAGGAATCGCATCTGACATAATTATCCATCACTAATCCATTGCCTACGAGCTTTTCATATACTGTCCTTCGCTTATTTACTTTTCCGTTGCTACTGTTACAATCACTACAAAACACCAAAAATATTGCTACTACTATCTTTACCTTTTACCACCATTACCATTACTATCATATTACTTTGCTACTAAATACCTTGCTGCAGATACTAAGTTATCCAGGTGTGGTTGAATTGACAACTCAACTGCTAATACTCAAGAATATTATTTGGCTCCCCTTGTGTCGAATCAATAAATTTGGGTTGAATACTCTACCCTCGAAAGTTGTTGCGATCCCCTACACTTGTGGGTTATCATAAACATCAAGCTATAACGGACTTCACCAAGCATCTACCACTGTGCCATTTGTGCAGGGCCTGCACTGTACTATCAGAAAGGTGTACTTGTACTGCTCAAAGTAATGGAATAGGGGTACTTTCTCCTATAACTCTTTAATTCAAGTATGACGCACACATCGGTATTTTAAGCATTGTGATTTTGTAGCTCACAGAAAAGACATCATGAGAAATATTCAACAAAACACAGAAAAGTGAACAACAAAATATTTTTGGCTAGTGTAGCAAAGGTACCAAGAAAATGCACAATACTATTGACTAACACGTGAAGTGGATGTACGAATGCCTTGTAGCATAGGGTTGTACTGACACACTCAGCATCAGGGGATTTCCAATTCACACAAGATCAAACTGCACCAGTTCGTTATGCGAAGGCTGGCTGCCTGGGTCGTCATTGTCGAACTGAACCCCGCGCCCCTGTTGAACTACTGAAATATTTTAGTAAGGGTTAGATACAGTGCCAAACTAGTACCTGAAAATCTCATCCCCAAATATGCATGTCAATCTTCACGGTTGGAAGTAATCTCAACTATCTCAAAACATCGAACTGATACATACATGCAAGAACAAAACCGGTACAAGAAATACAAACAATCAATATGAGGGGGAATCTCTAGATGAATAAGAACAGAGCATCAAGAAGATTCATCAAATTCATACCAAAAATATGAGGAGGGGTCATGGTACGCCAACCAATAGGCTATGCGGGAGGAGGGCGCGACCTACAGTGAGAGGAGGGCGTGACCTGCAGTTTCAGTGGTATATGCCTAATAATAATTGGAAGGTAGATGATCAGCTAGTGTCGGCCTCCAAGGACAACAACCTTCTTGACAACACACTGTAGACCGACCAACATGGACTTTGTTGGGTTTAGTTTATTTATTCATGCACTGTTAGGCGTGCCCATTTTGAACTTACGAAGTTTTCTATACCCATCTGAACCTACAAAGTTTTGCTATAGCCGTTTTGAACTTACAAAGTTTTTCTCGAAGAACTTTCATGTGGTTTGTTTACAAGGAACTTTCATAAGGGAACTTCTCGCGCAATTGCACATGTACTGGTTATATTTTCTCTGAAGCCAGAATGGTTTTCATATGTTTCGTACACTATGGTGATGAATATAAACAGTGGGTGAGCACCAAGACAACTTTAACATGGGATCCCTTCCCCCAAGAGGAAGCAATAGGAATTCTTGCTTAGAAAATAAGCAAGTGCAAGTACAAGGAAAGTAGCAAGAGGTGTACTTTTGGTGTAAACATACATGAGCAGGGCTTGCGCGGAGGTCGCGTGAGGAACTGGTTGAGGACGACTGAGGGAGTCCTGGATTAGGGGGTGTCCGGATAGCCGGACTACCATCATCAGCCGAACTACCATCGGCCGGACTATCATCATCGACCGGACTCCAAGACTATGAAGATACAAGATTGAAGACTTCGCCCCGTGTCCGGATGGGACTTTCCTTGGCGTGGAAGGCAAGCTTGGCGATACGGATACGTAGATCTCCTACCATTGTAACCGACTCTATGTAACCCTAGCCCTCTCCGGTGTCTATATAAACCGGATGGCTCTAGTCCGTAGGACACAAATACAACAACAACAACAACAACAACAACAACAACAACAACAACAACAACAACAACAACAACAACAACAACAACCATTACAATCATACCATAGGCTAGCTTCTAGGGTTTAGCCTCCTTGATCTCGTGGTACATCCACTCTTGTAAACATCCACAATATCAATATCAATCAAGCAGGACGTAGGGTTTTACCTCCATCAAGAGGGCCCGAACCTGGGTAAAACATCGTTTCCCTTGTCTCCTGTTACCATCCGCCTAGACGCACAGTTCGGGACCCCCTACCCGAGATCCGCCAGTTTTGACACCGACATTGGTGCTTTCATTGAGAGTTCCTCTGTGTCGTCACCGATAGGCTTGATGGGCTCTTCAATCGACAACGACGCAGTCCTGGGTGAGACTTTTCTCCCCGGACAGATCTTCGTATTCGGCGGCTTCGCACTGCGGGCCAACTCACTTGGCCATCTGGAGCAGATCGAAAGCTACGCCCCTGGCCGTCAGGTCAGGTTTGGAAGCCTAAACTTCACGGCCGATATCCGCGGGGACTTGATCTTTGATGGATCTGAGCCAGAGCCGAGCGTGCCGCGCTGTCACGATGGGCACGACCTAACTCTGCCGCCGGACAGCACCTTGGAGGCCGCACACGAATCCGCTCCGACCCATAGTCTGGAGCCGATCGCTCGGATCAAGGACGGATGGCTGGACACTGCCTCGGGAGCTGCAACTTCTACGGCGGTAGAGCCGAACACTTACCTTGTCCCGCATAAAGCTCATGACTCCGAGGTGCCGGACTCCCTGCCGGACTCCGAACCTCCAGCGCCCCTGCCAGTCGAATCCGATTGGGCGCCGATCATGGAATTCACCGCTGCGGACATCTTTCAGCACTCACCCTTCGGCGATATCTTAAATTCGCTGAAACATCTCTCGCTATCCGGAGAGCCATGGCCGAACTACGGCCAGGATGGTTGGGATGCGGACGACGAAGAAATTCAGGGCCCACCCACCACCCACTTCGTAGCCACCATCGACGATCTAACCGACGTACTCGACTACGACTCCGAAGACATCGACGGTATGGACGACGATGCCGGAGACTATCAAGAACCAGTGCCTACAGGACACTGGAAGACCACCTCGTCATACGACATATATATGGTGGACACCCCAAAAGATGGGGACGGCGAAGAAGCAACGGAGGCCGGTTCCTTAAAGAAACAGCCCAAGCGCCGACATCAGCGGCGCCGCTCTAAATCCCGCCACAGCAAGAATAGAGATTCCGACACAGGAGATAATAACACCCCAGAAAGTGCCGAAGACAACCCCCTCCAGCACGATCCAGCGCAGGAGGAGGTAGAAGCAAGCCCTCATGAGAGGGCGGCAGACGAAGAGGTCGAGGATGATAATTACTTACCTCCCTCCGGAGACGAGGCAAGCCTCGACGACGATGAATTCGTCGTGCCTGAGGATCCCGCCGAACAAGAGCGTTTCAGACACAGGCTAATGGCCATGGCAAACAGCCTAAAGAAAAAGCAGCAACAGCTTCAAGCTGATCAAGACCTACTGGCCGACAGATGGACCGAGGTCCTCGCGGCCGAAGAGTATGAACTCGAACGCCCCTCCAAAAGTTACCCAAAACGCAAGTTCCTCCCCCGACTAGAGGAGGAAGCATACAAACCTGCATCACCAGCGCACAATACGGCAGACCGACCACCTCGTGGCCGCGACAGAGAGGCATGCAAGCCCTCCACCAAAACCGTACCCCGGCATCGCTCAAAAAGCATGAAGCCACGGGGGAACGCGCCGGACTTGCGGGATATATTGGAGGACAAGGCAAGACAATCCAGATCTAACTATGGATCACGTGGGCGCCCTAAAACCCACGACGAATACCGTCGTGCCGGATACAGTTACTCCAGCCGGGCCGAACACAGCAGACAACGCTCTCTCGAGCTACGTCGCGATATTGCTCAATACAGAGGCGCCGCACACCCACTATGCTTCACAGATGAAGTAATGGATCATCAAATCCCTGAAGGGTTTAAACCTGTTAACATCGAATCCTACGATGGCACAACAGACCCCGCGGTTTGGATTGAGGATTATCTCCTCCATATACATATGGCCCACGGCGACAATCTTCACGCCATCAAATATCTCCCGCTCAAGCTTAAAGGACCAGCTCGGCATTGGCTTAACAGCCTGCCCGCAGAGTCAGTTGGATGCTGGGAAGACCTGGAAGCCGCATTCCTCGACAACTTCCAGGGCACGTATGTGCGACCACCGGATGCAGATGACCTAAGCCACATAATCCAGCAGCCAGACGAATCGGCCAGGCAATTCTGGACACGGTTCTTAACAAAGAAAAATCAAACCGTCGACTGTCCGGATGCAAAGGCCCTCGCGGCCTTCAAACATAACATCCGTGACGAGTGGCTGGCCCGGCACCTAGGGCAGGAAAAGCCGAAATCCAGGGCAGCCCTCACATCACTCATGACCCGATTCTGTGCGGGAGAGGATAGCTGGCTAGCTCGCAGCAACAACCTCAGCAAAAATGCTGGCAGTCCGGATACGAAGGACCGCAATGGCAGGTTGCGTCGAAACAAAAACAAACGCCGCATTAACGGCGACAGCAATGAGGATACGGCAGTCAATGCCGGATTCCGAGGCTCCAAGCCCGGTCAACGGAAGAAGCCATTCAAAGGAACCACTCCGGGCTCGTCCAATTTGGACCGAATACTCGACCGCTCCTGTCAAATACATGGAACCCCCGAAAAGCCAGCTAACCACACCAACAGAGATTGTTGGGTATTCAAGCAGGCAGGCAAATTAATCGCCAAATACAATGACAAGGGGCTACACAGCGATGACGAGGAAGAGACCCGGCCGCCGAACAACAGAGGACAAAAGGGATTCCTCCCTCAAGTTCGGACGGTAAACATGATATACGCAACGCATATACCCAAGAGGGAGCGGAAGCGTGCACTAAGGGACGTATACGCGATGGAGCCAGTCGCCCCAAAATTCAACCCATGGTCCTCTTGCCCGATCACTTTTGATCGAAGAGACCATCCGACCAGTATCCGCCATGGCGGATTCGCCGCATTGGTTTTAGACCCAATCGTCGATGGATTTCACCTCACCAGAGTCCTGATGGACGGCGGCAGTAGCCTGAACCTGCTTTATCAGGATACAGTGCGCAAGATGGGCATAGACCCTTCAAGGATTAAACCTACAAAGACAACCTTCAAAGGCGTCATACCAGGTGTCGAGGCCAGTTGTACAGGCTCAGTCACACTGGAAGTGGTCTTCGGATCCCCGGATAATTTCCGAAGCGAGGAGTTAATCTTCGACATAGTCCCGCTCCGCAGTGGCTATCACGCTCTGCTCGGACGAACCGCGTTCGCAAAATTCAACGCGGTGCCGCATTATGCATACCTTAAGCTCAAGATGTCAGGCCCTCGTGGAGTCATCACGGTCAATGGAAACACGGAACGCTCCCTCCGCACGGAGGAACATACAGCGGCTCTCGCGGCAGAAGTACAGAGCAGCTTTTTAAGGCAATTTCAGAGTCCGGCCGTTAAACGACCGGACACGGCCAAACGCGCCCGGAGCAACATCAACCAAGACCACCTGGCACGTTACGAGCACGCGTAGCAATGTGGCCTCAACCCCAGCCCTCGCACAATTGTAAGACAAACTCTCCGCGTACATAATTACGCCTTGGAGATACCATGGGCATAGGGGAAGAGGCACAGCCACAACAGACCCAGAGTGCGGTTCGACCACACCAGGGGCTCCCAAGTGTGGCTCTTTTTATCTTTTATTTCTCTCTTTTTTATACAGAACTCTGTCTGGCAGCGAACCTGCCGAACTCATGATGCAACAACCAGGGAGGGACAAAGGCCGCGACGAACACTCAGGTGGTCTCCATTACGAGCATTAAATTTGTTAAATACACCATTCCGCGGCCTACCCCTGGAGGGAGACGCCTTTAATTCGTCCAATCCCTTGCTTTCCGCACTATTTTATCATTCCGCACTCATAGCAGATCTTCTCGAATAAAATGCAGCACTTTTTGCCCATAATTGCATCACCTTATATATAAATGTTCATTTACGACATGTTGCATTCGTACATTTTGGTACGGCCAAATACACCAGGGGCTTATGTTCCCCGCATTATGGTGTGATAAAGTCCGAACACTTTCACAAGTGCGGCACCCCGAACTTATAGCATTATATGAATCGGCTTCGAATCATGTCTTGGGTCAATAGTTGGGTTTGCCCGGCTCCCATGTTTGGCACCTTACGTTCCGTTCTATCGGCTAAGGTAGCACTAGGAGAACCACTGCGATTGCGCCCCGGTTGAGCCGGGTTAATGCCTCAGTGGAGAAAGCTAAAACTGACTGTCATGATAAGGCGAGAGACTGGTCGCTGTTCGAGAGGTCCTTTCAGGTCCTTAAAGACCTACGCCGCTTCGAGCGGAGTTCCGGATAATGTCCGACGAAGGCGTGGATAGCGCCCCTAATTCAGTCTTCCGAATACTAGGGGCTTCACCGAAATTTAAAATTATAGAATTCTATGGCTAAGTGAGAGTGTTCAAGCACTATAAGTCCGGTTGCCTTGTTCGTTGTGTTGAGCGCCTCCCTAGATGGACCCAAAAATGGGAACAAGAGTGCTCAAGTTTATTCCGAACACCCCAACACTCGTGGCATGGGGGCTGAAGCCGACGACTTGCCATCTCTCAGATTTAATAAACGGCCGCACAGAAGGTAATATTTTAAATTAACAAGCGTTGCTTAGCGCATATGAACAAAGTTTTCAGCGCACAGGATAACACATTGCGAATTTACTCAATAATTACATCCCTGGGGCACTCATCCGCAATCTTGCGGGCACCTTTCAGGACAGTCCTATAGTACATTTCGGGCGTACGATATTCCTTGCCCGCTGGTGGCGCGTCAGTGATTAGCTTCTCCGCATCCAGCTTGCCCCAATGCACCTTTGCGCGGGCAAGGGCTCGACGAGCACCTTCAATACAGGCGGAGCGCTTGATAGCCTCCACCCAGGGGCACGCATCCACCAACCGTCGCACGAGGCCGAAGTAGCTCCCAGGCATGGCCTCTCGAGGCCACAGCCGGACTATGAGGCCCTTCATGGCCTGCTCGGCCACCTTGTGGAGCTCGACCAGCTGCTTCAGCTGGTCGCTAGGGGGCACCGGATGGCCGGCCTCAGCATACTGAGACCAGAAGACCTTCTCCGTTGAGCTCCCCTCCTCGGCTCAGTAGAATGCGGCGGCATCAGACACGCTGCGAGGCAGATCTGCAAACGCCCCTGGAGAGCTCCGAATTCGGGTAAGTAACACGTAATTTACATTCACATGCTTGCTTTGCATGAAAAATGCCTTACCCGCCGCTATCTTCCTCACCAACTCAATCTCCTGAAGGGACTTATGGGCATCGGCCTTGGCAGTCTTGGCACTTTCGAGAGCCGAGGCAAGCTCGGACTCTCGAGTCTTTGAGTCACGCTTCAAACTCTCATGCTTTTCCATGAGAGCCTGGAGCTCTTGCCGAACCACCACCACCACCTGCGCCTCCTGCTTTTCTCGCTCTGCCCGTTCCGCGGCCGCATTGCGTTCTGCCGCGGACACGGCCTCCTTCAGGGTCGCCACCTCGCTCGTGGCCCCTGCAGTACCCATGTTATCCTTGTTATTTTTTGTTGCAACCTAAATCCTTTTCTCTAAGGTACAAGTTCAAAGTGGTGTTACTCACCTTCTTTGTCCTGGAGCTGCTCCTTGGCGCGACCGAGCTCTTGCTCGGACCGCTCGAGCTCCTGCTTCAAAGCACCGACCTCCGCAGTCAGTGCGGCAGAGGTCAGCAGCGCAGCCTGCAACCCATATTGACATAATTTTTTAGCAACCCTGCGTATATCTTGTTTTTTTTAGATCCTCAGTCCGGCTTTTCTTTCCGAACACCGAACCGAGCATCAGGGGCTACTGTCTATGCGGTATTACATTGCATATTTTTAACTTCTTACCTCAAAGCCTGATAGAAGGCTACTGCAGGCTTCGGTCAGCCCGCTCTTGGCGAGCTGTACCTTCTGAATCACCGCACTCATAATAGTGCGGTGTTCTTCCTCAATGGAAGCGCTCTGGAGCGCCTCCAACAAATTATTCGGCGCCTCCGGTTGGACGAAAGCCGCCGGCGTCACGGTCTTGCCCTTCGTGTGAAGGGGCCGTCGGCCGGACTCCGGAACCACTGCGGGTTCTGATATGGAGTCCGGCGCAAAGTCCGGGAGGACGCCTTGTGGCGCCTCCGGAGCCTCCCCCTGATGGGTCCCTTCTTGGGATCCCACCTCGGCGTCCTCGGTGTCGCGAGGGGTGGAGGCGGTCGGGATGGAGTCTACATCCGACGGAGCCAACGACCCGCTCGATGAAGCGGGGAGATCATCATTGGCCGGACTACAGGCAGCATGCGGCATCAGAATGACACTATGTGACACAGAAAAAGAAATTATAAATCACTCAGGAGTCCGGATACTTACGATCTCGCTGGAGGCCTGGCCCTTGAAGGCCATTCTTCCTCGCCAACGTTGATGTTGGCGGAGCTGTCCGGGGGAATAGTCCTTCCCCTCTTGGACCCTTCGGCCTCCCCTGTTGGGGAAGCCTTCCTCTTCTTCTCTCCCTCCTCTGGGAGAGAGTCCTCTTTCTCCTCCTCGTTTTCAGGGGAGGAGTCCGCCCCGGAGTCGTCGGACACCTGAAAACGGGAACTCTTTCGAGCACCCGTGGCCTCCTTCTTGGCCTTCTTCTCCGGCACCACGTGCGGTGCCGGAACCAGCAGCCTCGCTAGACGAGCGTCTACTGGGTTTTCTGGCATAGGAGCCAGGCAGATAATCTGCTCTGCCTTCCTCATCCAGTCCTGTCAAAGGAAAAGGGGAAATTAAAACCTGCATAGAGTCAAACTATGAAAAGCAAGTGTCCCGTAAAGGGGTAGAATCACTTACCTCGTCGGCTTGGCGCTGCGAGCGAAATCCGCGATCTTCAGTCGCGGATGCGAGGGCTTCGGCGCCCTTAAACAGCACCCTCCAGGCGCCTTCGTACGTCGTGTCGAAGAGCCCGCTCAGCACCTGGTGCTGTTCCGGATTGAACTCCCACAGATTGAATGCCCGCTCTTGGCATGGGAGAATCCGGCGGATGAGCATGACTTGGACCACGTTAACCAGCCTGAGCTTCTTCACCAGCTTCTGGATATAGGCTTGGAGTCCCGTCACCTCCTCCGAACTACCCCACAGCAAGCCCTTCTCTTTCCAGGAGGTGAGCTGCGTGGGGATACCAGATCTGAACTCGGGGGCCGCCGCCCACTTAGGGTCGCGCGGCTCGGTGATATAGAACCACCCCGATTGCCACCCCTTGACGGATTCCATGAAGGCCCCTTCGAACCAAAGGACATTGGGTATCTTGCCCAACATGGCGCCTCCGCACTCCGCTTGAGTGCCCTTCACTACCTTCGGCTTGACATTGAAGGTCTTGAGCCACAAGCCGAAGTGGGGCTGGATGCAGAGGAAGGCCTCGCACACGACGATAAACGCCGAGATGTTGAGGATGAAGTTCGGCGCCAGATCATGGAAATCCAGGCCGTAGTAGAACATGAGCCCCCGGACAAAGGGGTGAAGTGGAAAACCCAGTCCGCGGAGGAAGTGGGGAAGAAAAATGACCCTCTCATGGGGCCTGGGGGTGGGGATGAGCTGCCCCTCGTCGGGCAGCCAATGCGCGATGTCGCCGGACACGTAGTCGGCGCTGCGCAGTCTTTCAATGTGCTCCTCCGTAACGGAGGAGGTCATCCACTTGCCTCCCAGTCCGGACATAACTGGGGAAGGTTGAGACAAGATGTGCGGGCTTGGGCGCTGGAGCTCGAGTGCGCGGAGATGGATAAGCAAAGGAGGAAGAAGGCGTAGGTGAAAAGGTGAATCCTTATCCCTTATATGGGCGGGCGAAGTCTACGCGTCCCCCACTGGCCTGGTAAAACTCGCTTATCCCCCAAGCGTCACCATCAATGGCGCGGTTGGGTTACCCACGTCCGTATTGATGAGAATCCCGGATTAAGGTGGAACACGATCTCTGCTTCGACAAGACGTGCCAAGGAAACCGCTTCGCTAAATGCGCTGAGGTGGTAGAGTAAAAAATGATTCAAGTAATGGCTTGGTAGTGGCGTGATGTCATGTCGCAAAAAAAACATCAGCAGATTGAACTTGTGTATATATTGTTCTCTCTACGGTGGAATGTGGAATTTATTTTGCAGAGCCGGACACTATCCTGGTGTTCACAATCTTCTATCATTCGGAGGAGGAACCCGCCTTGCAATGCCAAGCAATATACGCGCCGGACTTATCGTCATTGAAGCCTGGTTCAGGGGCTACTGAGGGAGTCCTGGATTAGGGGGTGTCCGGATAGCCGGACTACCATCATCAGCCGAACTATCATCGGTCGGACTATCATCATCGACCGGACTCCAAGACTATGAAGATACAAGATTGAAGACTTCGCCCCGTGTCCGGATGGGACTTTCCTTAGCGTAGAAGGCAAGCTTGGCGATACGAATACGTAGATCTCCTACCATTGTAACCGACTCTATGTAACCCTAGCCCTCTCCGGTGTCTATATAAACCGGATGGCTCTAGTCCGTAGGACACAACAACAACAACAACCATTACAATCATACCATAGGCTAGCTTCTAGGGTTTAGCCTCCTTGATCTCGTGGTAGATCCACTCTTGTAAACATCCACAATATCAATATCAATCAAGCAGGACGTAGGGTTTTACCTCCATCAAGAGGGCCCGAACCTGGGTAAAACATCGTGTCCCTTGTCTCCTGTTACCATCCGCCTAGACGCACAGTTCGGGACCCCCTACCCGAGATCCGCCGGTTTTGACACCGACAACGACCACACTAATGTTTGTGCTGCTGCCATTGTGGCAAAAGGGGCAACGACGTGTGTTGGTTGCAGGAGATGGACTGACCACCTAGGCATCACATCTAGCAAGATTAACCACTACTTTTTACAAGAATTAGCCAGCAATTAAAAGTGTGAGAAATAATAGTTCTAGTAATTATAATTTCCAAAAACTAGTAGCAACCACTGTTTTTGGTTCATTTCCTACGAATAAAAACACTCCTGGGTGGACACACAAAATCACGATAAAAATAGTGGCAGCAAGAAGCAATCAGAAGTGAATATGCAGTACTGCTATAATGGAATATTAGTCAGAATCAAAGTTCAGATAACTATGGCACACACATCATACAATATTTTTGACTTACATAAGCCTGAAACGGGAACTTCATTTTTCAAAAAGTTAGCAATTCCGAATGCACTAGCAATGTAATTGAATTTTTTAGACCATAGTAATTGAAATTAAAGAAAATTTCTTTATAAAACATTTTGTTTTTTCCATTTGCACAATAATTATGTCCTTGTCAGTACGACTCATCAGAATTGTAGAGCGACATCCTTGTCAGTACGACTCATCAGTACTAGTGCTCTTTTTTCCAAAAAAAAATGTGTTACAATAGAAGCATTTTTCTTCTACGGATGTTACTGTTAATATTAAGAATATTACTGATCAGTACTAGTATTTTGTGTAAGTCGTACTGATCAGTACTGCTACTTGTCATACTGCTGAGCACTAGTACTGATCTAGCTAACATAGAGAATTTTTCATCTAGTGGACTTCCAACATTACATTAGAAAAAGCGAGCTCCAAAATAAACAACTAGATTAGAATAGAAGCATTGGCTTGTATTAGAAACGATGAGCTACG
>NC_041385.1:801593347-801595412 GCF_002162155.2 Triticum dicoccoides
CCCATGCTCAGCTAATTGGATTAGCGATACGTTTTGTTACGGGGGTTTGCATATGGATGAACTGACTAACCCATTTTTCTTGTACTGAAGCTTGTTTTCAAAAACTTAAGACAATGCAAATATTAGCTACAATATGGACATTAAGATTGGGAAGTACATGAACCGAATAGCATTCAAAAGATGAAGTGTAAAAATGAAGCTCCAAAGCCCTTACGATCTTTGAACTACATGCGAAATTGAAATGTGGTGCATCAATCACAGTGGAAAACACATAAACAGTAGCAACAATTCTCCAGCTCAGGACGACCGGGAAGTAGACGAACTGAAACACATTCAAAAGTTGAACTAAAAAAATTGAAGTTCCCCTCAGATATCTGACACAAAGCATAGTGGACTTATGTTCTTGTGTACTTTGAACTTTTAAAGTTTTGAAAATTGAACATTTTTCCTTTGTGTACTTTAACTCTTAATGCTAGTTGGAGACAAATACCTTTTCTGTTGTGTACTGAGAAGAGAAAAAACTATTTTTCGTGCTAAACTGCTGCTTTTTTGGATTGCCAGAGGAAAATTACAGCACACAGAAAAACTGCTGGAACATAGGAATAACATCATCAAATTTCATCAAAATATTTTTTCTTCTCATAGGCATTTCGACAAGTAACTAAAGAGCATCAAATTTAGCACATAAGTAGCATGAGATTTGAATGAGCATCAGCAAAAAGAAATTGCAACATCAACTGCCTTTGTGATTCCACCACGAGGCACTAGGGGGGAGATGGGGAAGAGTGCAGTCGACGGTACTGTGCCACGGCAAGGAAGTGGGGCTGGGGCCGCAACGACGCTCTAGGGGAGGGAGCCGGTCGGCGGAGGCGCACTGGGAAAGGGAGCCGGGTGGATCCAGGGTGCTGCTGCAATGAACGACATGCGGTGGTGGCGTCGAACGGCCTGCAGTGATGGCGTCGAATGGCCATGGCGGCAGTGGGGGAGGACTTATGTTCCTTTCTACGTAGTACTGAACTATTGAAAGTTTGAAATCTAAACTTTTGTTATTAAGTACCAATACTACATAACACAAAAATCCAATTTTTTTATGTGTACCAATAATTTTGTTCTTTAAGTTTCTGCACTTTTTTTTTCTATAACGACTATAATCATTTCTGTACCCCTGCCAATGATATTTTTGAACTTCAATTATAAATAAAGAACACATACTAGACAAATACATCCACATAGGGGTCTTCTTCGGGGGTCAGCCTGGTTGCCGAAACAACAGCAGCAACCATGGAGGGCCTAGACTGGACTAGGTCGTACTGCAGCAGCACCAGCTCCACGAAAAAAGATCGTGCTCTCCATCTAGACAAATACGTCCAAGAGAAGACGAGAGAAACATCGGCACATGGGTTCACTGTTTTGGCAAAATGGAAAATACGTACTACATCTACAGAATTTGTGAAAATCTGGTGTTCCTTTTACCTCCTTGTCGCTCTTCTTATCTTAGGAGGAGGACACAGCCTTGGCGAATCACACGAGGAAGACGTAAGCAGGCATATCTACTGGCAATACTTGGCGTACCGGACAACCTGCACCGAAGGTGCATTTAAGCATCAAAAGGCAAAGTGACTACGCGAGGGACAAAATAGAAAGAGTGTGCATGTAAAGATTATAAGAAACATGTGCATTTATGGATCTTCGCAAAAGCTTAGTACAAATAAACCATCGGAGCAGGAAGAGAGAGATGGATACCTCCTCTGCAGGCGTCCGCATACTTGACCTTGAGGCACAAACTGGGGTTCAGCCTAGCTGCTGCATCCTTGTGCTGGTGCCGTTGAGTGGGTATGGAACTTCGGCGATGTACAGGAGCTCATCGTTGTAGCATGATATCAAGCCTGGGAGGGCACGAGCGGCTTCAGGGAGAGGAAGGAGTGCGGCAGGGGTCGTTAACCTGGTCCTCGCCGTGGCTGCTGTGGCAGGACGCAGAGGAGAACCCGGGCGGGGCGGCGGTGGGGAGAACCCTGGATTTAGATCGCCTCATCGCAAGGCAGACGGGCTATGGGGAGTTGAGGCT
>NC_041385.1:801596417-801599596 GCF_002162155.2 Triticum dicoccoides
TTGGATTGACTTAGTTTGATGACCGAGATCAGTTGAATCTGCCTCTTTGGGTCTTTTTATATTGGTATAGATGCAAGGTCACCATCCCAGATCAACCAGAGAATCGTTTGTGACAAACAGATCAGCCGGAGGCGAAGGGGAAAAATTGGTCTGGCTCGTGAGCTCACCTTGGTCGCCGTCGTCCTTGTCGCTCCCGAGGTCGTTAACCTGGTCCTGGCCACGGCTACTGTGGGAGGACGCAGAGGAGAACCTGGGCAGGAAGGAGGTAGGGAGAACCCTGGATTTAGATCGCCTCATCGCAAGGCAGACGGGCTATGGGGAGTTGAGGCTAGTGGGGACGCATTATCGAGTATGATCTCATTGGCAACGGCGAGTTGGAGTTCAGACTAGGGTGGGGGACGCATCTACCAGGCTGCGTATGCGTTGACTTGTGTCGTCTTCGCCCACCTTCCTTTTGTGGAGCGTCAAGATGGAATCGCTGGCCAGCACTAATTGCTCTAAATTAATGGCTATCCATCCCGGATATTTTCTTAACGCGGCAGAATAGCTCACAGGAGTCAGGGTGCAAAAAACAAAAAGGGAGATAAAAAAATTATAAATGTAATTTAAAAAGTAGAAATATGTTAATTGTGTATAGAAAAAATGTTAGTCATATGTATAAAAAAAGTTTGTGACAATTAAAAAAAGTCATATGTTTTAAAAAAAATGTACATGCCATTCAAAAAATGCTTATACAAATGTAGAAAAAATGTTTGTGTATTTAAAATGTATGTCACATTTAAAAAACTAGTAAATGCGCACGTGCAATGCACGCTAATATTTAGGCAATATATTAATTACACACGGATATTAGGTATGCTATTATTTTTATGTTAATTTTGTGATTAGTGCAATATTTGGTATGATATTAATTCCATGTTAAACACGTTGAATGCTTGCCATTGGACCAGTCTAGGTCGTTGGATTGACTTAGTTTGATGGCCGAGATCAGTTTGATCTGCCTGTTCGGGTCTTTTTATATTGGTGTAGATGCAAGGTCACCATCCGAGATCAAAGAAAGAATCGTTTGTGACAAACAGATCAGACAGAGGCGAAGGGGAAAAATCGGTCTGGCTCGTGAGCTCACCTTGGTCGTCGTCGCCCATGTCGCTCCCGAGGTCGTTAACTTGGTCCTGGCAACGGCTGCTGTGGCAGGACACAGAGGAGAACCTGGGCGGGAAGGTGGTAGCGAGAACTCTGGATTTAGATCGCCTCATCGCAAGGCAGACGGCCTATGGGGAGTTGAGGCTGGTGGGAACGCATTATCAAGTATGATCTCATTGGCGACGGCGAGTTGGAGTTCAGACTGGGGTGGGGGACGCATCTGCCAGGTTGCGTATGCGTTGAGTTGTGTCGTCCTCGCCCACCTTCCTTTTGTGGAGTGTCAAGATGGAATCGCTGGCCAGCACTAATTGCTCTAAATTAATGACTATCTATCCCAGATATTTGCTTAAGCGGCAGAATTGATTTCAGGAGTCAAGACGCAAAAAACAAAAAGGAAGATACAAAAAAATTATAAATGTAATTTAAAAAGTAGAAATATGTTAATTATGTATAGGAAAAATGTTAGTCATATGTATAAAATAAGTTTGTCACAATTAAAAGAGTCATACATTTTTTTAAAATGTACATCCATTCAAAAAATGCTTATACAAATGTAGAAAAATTGTTTGTGTATTTAAAATGTATGTCACATTTAAAACAAATTGTAAATGCACACGTGCAATGCACGTTAATATTTAGGCAATATATTAATTGGACGTGTTGCACGTTAATATTTATGCAATATATTAATTGCACGCGGATATTAGGTATGCTATTATTTGTGTGTTAATTCTGTGATTAGTGCAATATTAGGTATGATATTAATTCCACGTTAAACATGTTGAATGTTTGCCATTGGAGCAGTCTAGGTCATTGTATTGACTTAGTTTGATGGCCGAGATCAGTTGGATCTGCCTCTTTGTGTTTTTTATATTGGTATAGATATAGATGCAAGGTCACCATCCGAGATCAACCAGAGAATCGTTTGTGACAAACAGATCAGCCAGAGGCGAAGAGAAAAATCGGTCTGGCTCGTGAGCTCACCTTGGTCGTCATCGTCCTTGTCGCTCCTGAGGTCGTTAACCTGGTGCTGGCCCTGGCTGCTGTGGCAGGACGCAGAGGACAACCCGGGTGGGGCGGCGGTAGGGAGAACCCTGGATTTAGATCGCCTCGTCGCAAGGAAGACAGGTTATAGGGAGTTGAGGCTGGGGGTACGCATTATCGGGTATGATCTCATTGGCGACGGCGAGTTGGAGTTCAGACTGGGGTGGGGGACACATCTGCCAGGCTGCGTATGCATTGACTTGTGTCGTCCTCTCCCACCTTCCTTTTGTGGAGCGTCAAGATGGAATCGCTGGCCAGCACTAATTGTTCTCAATTAATGACTATCCATCCCAGATATTTGCTTAACGCGGCCGAATTGTTCTCGGGAATCAGGATGCAAAAATCAAATAGGGAGATACAAAGAAATTATAAATATAATTTAAAAAGTAGAAATATGTTAATCATGTATAGGAAAAATGTTAGTCACATGTATAAAAAAAGTATGTGACAATTAAATAGAGTCATACATTTTTTAAAAATGTACATGCCATTAAAAAATGCTTATACAAATGTAGAAAAATGTTTGTGTATTTAAATTGTATGTCACATTTAAAACAACTAGTAAATGCGCACGTGCAATGCACGTTAATATTTAGGCAATATGTTAATTGCACGTGTTGCACGTTAATGTTTAGGCAATATATTATTTGCATGCTGATATTAGGTATGCTATTATTTGTGTGTTAATTCTGTGATTAGTGCAATACTACGTATGATTTTAATTCCACGTTAAACACGTTGAATGCTCGCCATTGGAGCAGTCTACGTCGTTGGATTGACTTAGTTTGATGGTCGAGATCAGTTGGATCTGCCTCTTTGAGTCTTCTTATATTGATATAGATATAGATGCAAGGTCACCATTCGAGATCAACCAGCGAATCGATTGTGACAAACATATCAGCCAGAGGCGAAGGGGAAAAATCGGTCTGGCTCGTGAGCTCAGCTTGGTAGTCGTCGTCCTTGTCGCTCCCGAGGTCGTTAACCTGGTCCTC
>NC_041385.1:801602039-801649226 GCF_002162155.2 Triticum dicoccoides
TAGAAATATGATAATTGTGTATAGGAAAAATGTTAGTCATATGTATAAAAAAAGTTTGTGACAATTAAAAAAAGTCATACATTTTTAAAAAATGTACATGACATTCAAAAAATGCTTATACAAGTGTAGAAAAAATGTTTGGGTATTTAAAATGTATGTCATATTTAAAACAACTAGTAAATGCGCACGTGCAATGCACGTTAATATTTAGGCAATATATTAATTACACGTGTTGCATGTTAATATTTAGGCAATATATTAATTACACACGGTTATTAGGTATGCTATTATTTTTATGTTAATTCAATAATTAGTGCAATATTTGGTATGATATTAATTTCACGTTAAACACGTTGAATGCTTGTCATTGGAGTAGTCTAGGTCGTTGGATTGACTTAGTTTAATGGCCGAGATCAGTGGGATCTGTCTCTTTGGGTCTTTTTATATTTGTATAGATGCAAGGTCACCATCCGAGATCAACCAGAGAATCGTTTGTGACAAATAGATCAGACAGAGGCTAAGGGGGAAAATCGGTCTATCTCGTGAGCTCACCTTGGTCGCCGTCGTCCTTGTCGCTCCCGAGGTCGTTAACCTGGTCCTGGCCACGGCGGTTGTGGCAGGACGCAGTGGAGAACCCGGGCTGGCCAGCGATAGGGAGAACCCTGGATTTAGATCGCCTCATCGCAAGGCAGACGGGCTATGGGGAGTTGAGGCTGGGGGGCGCATTATCGAGTATGATCTCATTGGCGACGGCGAGTTGGAGTTCAGACTAGGGGTGGGGACACATCTGCCTGGTTGCGTATGTGTTGTCTTGTGTCGTCCTCGCCCACCTTCTTTTGTGGAGCGTCAAGATTGAATCGCTCGCCAACATTAATTGCTCTAAATTAATGACTATCCATCCCAGATATTTGCTTAATGCGGCAGAATTGGTCTCACGAGTCAGGACGCAAAAAAAGGGAGATCAAAAAATTATAAATGTAATCTAAAAAGTAGAAATATGTTAATTGTGTATAGGAAAAATGTTAGTCATATGTATAAAAAGTTTGTGACAATTAAAAAAAGTCATACATTTTTAAAAAATGTACATGACATTCAAAAAATGCTTATACATATGTAGAAAAAATGTTTGTGTATTTAAAATGTATGTCACATTTAAAACAACTAGTATATGCGCACGTGCAATGCACATTAATATATAGGCAATATATTAATTGCACACGGATATTAGGTATGCTACTATTTTTATGTTAATTGTGTGATTAGTGCAATATTTGGTATGATATTAATTCCACGTTAAACACGTTGAATGGTTGTTATTGGAGCAGTCTAGGTCGTTGGATTGACTTAGTTTGATGGCCAAGATCAGTTGGATCTGCCTCTTTGGGTCTTTTTATATTGGTGTAGATGCAAGATCACCATCGGAGATCAACCAGAGAATCGTTTGTGACAAACAGATCAGACAGAGGCGAAGGGGAAAATCGGTCTGGCTCGTGAGCTCCCCTTGGTCGTCATCGCCTTGTCGCTCCCGAGGTCGTTAACCTGGACCTGGCGGCGGCTGCTGTGGCAGGACACAGAGGAGAACGTGGGCGGGAAGGAGGTAGGGAGAACCCTGGATTTAGATCGCCTCATCGCAAGGAGGACGGCCTATGGGGAGTTGAGGCTGGTGGGGACGCATTATCGAGTATGATCTCATTGGCGACGGCCAGTTGGAGTTCAGACTGGGGTGGGGGACGCATCTGTCAGGTTGCGTATGCGTTGAGTTGTGTCGTCCTTGCCCACCTTCCTTTTGTGGAGCGTCAAGATGAAATTGCTGGCCAGCACTAATTGCTCTCAATTAATGACTATCCATCCTAGATATTTTCTTAAGCGGCAGAACTGATTTCAGGAGTCAGGACGCAAAAAACAACAAGGAAGATACAACAAAATTATAAATGTAATTTAAAAAGTAGAAATATGTTAATTATGTATAGGAAAAATGTTAGTCATATGTATAAAAAAAGTTTGTCACAATTAAAAAGAGTCGTACATTTTTAAAAAATGCTTATACAAATGTAGAAAAACTGTTTGTGTATTTAAAATGTATGTCACGTTTCAAAACAAATAGTAAATGCGCACGTGCAATGCACGTTAATATTTAGGCAATATATTAATTGCACGTGTTGCTCGTTAAAATTTAGGCAATATATTAATGGCACGTGGATATTAGGTATGCTATTATTTGTGTGTTAATTCTGTGATTAGTGCAATATTTGGTATGATATAAATTGCACGTTAAACACGTTGAATGCTCGCCATTGGAGCAGTCTACATCGTTGGATTGACTTAGTTTGATGGCCGAGATCAGTTGGATCTGCCTCTTTAAGTCTTCTTATATTGATATAGATATAGATGCAAGGTCACCATTCGAGATCAACCATCGAATCGATTGTGACAAACAGATCAGCCAGAGGCGAAGGGACACTACAAGAAATATGTTAACTAGTGACCTTCTGTCAGTGACCCCGGAAGAATTGGTAATAGATCTATGACCATTTCAGACCAATTGGTCAAAAGCTGTTCGGGGGGCTCCAAACCCTAAACCATTGCGACCATTTTGGTCAGAAAGGTCATAATTTCCTTACACCAAATGGTCACAAAGCAAACAGGATTGGTCCGCTGCCTTATTTCTAGTTGTTAACAACCAAAATAGATGGTCATAACCATGTAGATTGTGGTGGGTTATGATGACTAGGCGCCATCTCATCAGTTTTGCCTATGTGTCATGTCCATGTGTCAAATTTTGCCCTAGGTTGTGAAGCAACCTATATTTCTGTTATTCCAAAAAATCCCAAATAATTCTCATAAATTGTTTGGATCATATCTTCATCAAATATGTCAAAAACCTTCCTTGCCTAGTTCAGAAATAACTCAACAATATTCATTTTCCTTTTCTGTTCAGAGCGGTAGTTTGTGAAGGAAGTATCACTTTGGCATGTCCAAATAGTATCCATTTTCTACAGTGCTTTCCTATGCCCAAATAACCATCATCCACCAAATGCCAGCTCAATCCATTCATTATTTTGAGCCGAGCTTCAACATTTGTAGTTATGTCCAGTGTGGTAGTTTGCAAAGCAAGTACAACCTAGGCTCCTCCTTTTGAGGTGAAAATTTGTGAAGACGGTCTTCTTAGTAACTGATCATCCTCAGCCAAAACTCACACCATTAGCTATGTACATTTCCCGTACCGCTAATCAAACACTTGGCTGCTAATTCATGTTTGAGCATCGATCGGTCTCCTCTTGAGAATGTTATGTTGTAATTTTCTTCCTAGCACCTACCTGGGGAATGCCCAACCCACTAGACATGCCTAGGCTGCCCAGAACACATGGCAACGCCACGGTCACGCGGTGACCACACGGCGGGCATGCGAGCTTACACGCTCTAGAGTTGGGGCCCTCGGCCACCATCCAAACCTCGATGTCTCGCCATCAAACCATGTATTCCTGATTAAATAGATACTTATTTACCTATAAATGATTTTTGGAAAAAATAAATAGCAAACTATGAGGCAGCTGCAGTTCAAATTTGACCCGCTTCCAACTGAATCGGCAGGAATTTGTCTTTTTCACCAGAGGTGGATCAAAACTTTTGACACCCAACCATTTTGTCAATTGTGCATTAAATATGCCCTAGTATTTTATAAAATTGATTAGGTCCAATTTTGCAACAAATATATGGTAGGTCCTTCACAAAAAAAACTCATTTCAGGCAGTCAGAAAATGGAAAATGGTATTTTCGTCCAAAGAAAATGAAAACTTCCTTAGGGAACATTGTTTGCCATTCCAATATGCACCCTTGTGCACAATATGAGATCATTTGAACAAACTATGCCATGAATGTGGCCATAAGATTGATCATTTGGCTTGAAAGCCGTGAATCTTCAGAGATGATAGCTCATTTCTAAGAACACTTTTTTAAAATAATTGCCGTATTACAATTTTGTTATTTTTCCTGAGAACTTGGCCACATATAATGACACAATGCGAAGGTTTCCCAATTTTTTGAATTTTTTTGAATTTTTTATGCCCGTTTCAAAATGCGGTCAAAACTGCGGGAATGACCGTTCCTAGCTAGTTGTTGAATCTTGGAAATTTTTTGGTGTTTCTCTGATTAAATAGGTACTTATTTACCTATAAATGATTTTTGGAAAAAATAAATAGCAAACTATGAGGCAGCTGCAGTTCAAATTTGACCCGCTTCCAGCTGAATCGGCAGGAATTTGTCTTTTTCACGAGAGGTGGATCAAAACTTTTGACACCCAAACATTTTGTCAATTGTGCATTAAATACGTCCTAGTATTTTATAAAATTGATTAGTTCCAATTTTTCAACAAATATATGGTAGGTCCTTCACAAAAAAAACTCATTTCAGGCACTCAGAAAATGGACAATGGTATTTTCATCCAAAGAAAATGAAAAGTTCCTTAGGGAACATTGTTTGCCATTCCAATATGCACCCTTGTGCAAAATATGAGATCATTTGAACAAATTATGCCATGAATGTGGCCATAAGATTGATCATTTGGCTTGAAAGCCGTGAATCTTCAGAGATGATAGCTCATTTCTAAGAACACTTTTTTAAAATAATTGCCGTATTACAATTTTGTTATTTTACCTGGGAACTTGGCCACATATAATGACACAATGCGAAGGTTTCCCAATTTTTTGATTTGTTTTGATTTTTTTATGCCCGTTTCAAAATGCGGTCAAAACGGCGGGAATGACCGTTCCTAGCTAGTTGTTGAATCTTGGAATTTTTTTGGTGTTTCTATGATTAAATAGGTACTTATTTACCTATAAATGATTTTTGGAAAAAATAAATAGCAAACTATGAGGCAGCTGCAGTTCAAATTTGACCCGCTTCCAGCTGAATCGGCGGGAATTTGTCTTTTTCACGAGAGGTGGATCAAAACTTTTTGCACCCAACCATTTTGTCAATTGTGCATTAAATATGTCCTAGTATTTTAGAAAATTGATTTGGACCAATTTTGCAACAATTATTTGGTAGGTCCTTCACAAAAAAACCTCCTTTCAGGCACTCAGAAAATGGAAAATGGTTTTTTCGTCCAAAGAAAATGAAAACTTCCTTAGGGAACATTGTTTGCCATTCCAATATGCACCCTTGTGCACAATATGAGATCATTTGAACAAACTATGCCATGAATGTGGCCATAAGATTGATCATTTGGCTTGAAAGCCGTGAATCTTCAGAGATGATAGCTCATTTCTGAGAACACTTTTTGAAAATAATTGTCGTATTACAATTTTTTATTATTTTTCCTGGGAACTTGGCCACATATAATGACACAATGCGAAGGTTTCCCAATTTTTTTATTTTTTTTGAATTTTTTATGCCCGTTTCAAAATGCGGTCAAAACGGCGGGAATGACCGTTCCTAGCTAGTGGTTGAATCTTGGATTTTTTTGGTGTTTCTCTGATTAAATAGGTACTTATGTAACTAGAAATGATTTTTGGAAAAAATAAATATCAAACCATGAGGCAGCTGCAGTTCAAATTTGACCCGCTTCCAAGTGGAAAAATCTGTGTCATGGCACCTGTTGCTGTGGAGCCTTGACCTGGTGCAATCCATGCCATGTAGATGGTTGGCCGATGTGGTAGCTCGAAATCGTCCCGGGAAAACATGTTCCCGGGTGGCTTGAGGCCGGGCGGCTTTGGCGTGACGCCGTGACTCGATGATGTTGGGGCATATGTCTGACTCGGGGCCTGATTCGCCAATCTAGCTGACAAAACATGGAACTTGCCGAAGGAGATCCTATACCCGTACTCAATTGAGTCAGGCTCGGGACCCCAACCTGAATCATCGATGTATAAATTGCCACGATGACTCTTTGTCATCAGGTCGATCGGGTATCCCTCGATCCCTGGGAGAGCTCCCTCCAAGAACTCAACACCACCGTGTGTAAGCCCTGCGGTGGGGGCCAACTTTCATGGTTTTGTCACGACAAATGTTCTCACAAATGGACTTAGTCGTGAGGCCATCACAACAAGGTAGTAGCTTCAACAAGGGTTGATCAGAATCGAGAGACGCGAGTTTATCCAGGTTTGGCCCCTCACGGTGGAGTTGAAAGCCTACGTCCTACTTGATTGATTATTGCTTGAGATATCAATTACAAGGGTGCAACTTATGCTAACTTAGTATTTAAGAGCTTGTAACTTAGTCCTTTCCATCCTAGGAGCTCCCCTTTCTATAACAGGTGAGTCCCGCGATTATAGTTGACTCCGGGTCGTAGTACAACTCGTGTCTTAGTCTATTTCCTACTTATCTCGTTCCTCACGTAAGGAAGATTCCTTCTGGCTTCCTTCTTGAGCCGGTCCTACCAGACTCTGGGCTATGAGCCAGCCTTCTCCTCAACCTTCCCCTTGGGCCTTGAATTTTATAGCTCGTCACGGCCCAAATGGCCTGGTCGTTTCTAAGCCGCCACATGACTCCCGGGTCATATCTCAGGCCGGGTCATACCATGGGGTTATATCTCCAACACCACCTGTATACTGTAAGCCACACTACTTTTGGCCGCGCTGGCAGTTCTTTGTGCCAACTTTTTACTTTGCTTTCCTAGGGTTCTAAGGAGTTCTAAGTGGGTGTTGATCGTTCTATTTGTTGTGACATTGAGCCTAATAGTTGATGAAAATTGATTAGGTGGTAGACAAAGCTCGTACACACATTTTATTCTACTCGGAAGGGGTGATTCTTAGGGTTTGTGGGCTATTTAAAAAAACAAATGATTGTGTTGCGTTGAGCTGAGAATAGATGAACTACGTGCTTAGTTTGCTTGTATTGGATTGTGCATTAGCATAACTTTAGATATGCCGACTTGAATTAGAAATATTTTTTTGTTAAATCAAAAATTTAATTTTACTACTGGATTGTGTTCAGTTCAACCCTATTCACCTTGATAATAGAGCATGGTGGTTTATCCAATGTGCCAAGCACAAATTTAGATTACGAAAGTTTCTACTGTGCGTATAGTGAGAGCATTCTGAATTGGTTGGTGTACCCTAAGGAAGAGCATAATATATTATGTTAACAGATCGTCTTTTCGTTGGGATGGGGCGTGTAATATATCGTTGGAAAACTCTTGACATCTAAATTACAAATATATAGGAATGTTTTTCAAAATCATCATGGTTTAAGAGCAATTTTGAAAAAATCGTTTTTTTCAAACCGAAAACCTGAATCGTATTTTGGACTCTATTTTCAAATAGTTTGTCATAATTGAGTAAATAAGATGGCATTGGAAAGCTGGTAAAAATCTGCATCTTCCACATATCTACTATTTTTTCAAATTATATACCATTCAAAAGTAATTTGAAAAACGGTGAAATTCCGGGCAAAACGTATTTTTGCATTTTTTGAAAACGGTTTGTCGAATTGACGCAAATGATACGGCGTTGGATAGCTATGGAAAATGCGTAACTTTTTCATATAGAAGTGTTTTTCTAATTCTTTACAGTTTAAAAATGAATTTGAATACGTCCAAATTTGATATTGAACGCGATTTTTTTAAAAAAGTTTTTCGAAATGGGGCAAATAATATATCGTTGGATAGCTATCCAAAATGCAAAATTTAGTCATGTTGAACATTTTCTCTAGTTCGCAACCGTTTAAGAGTAATTTTGAATAAAGTGAAACCCATTATGTTGTTTTTTCCTGTCTAAAAAACAGAGTACTTGTACTGATGTATGTATGTGTTTGTACTGAGGTATTTTTTATAGTAGTTTTGAATGGTTCAAAAAAAGAGTACTTGAACAGATACCCGTATGGTTTTGTACTGAGCGTGTTTTTCACGTACTAGACTTTACTATGTTTTTGCGGTATCATTTTCCTAGTAACTTTTCAATGGTTTACGGTATCATCGTCCCCGAACTTGCATGTTTATATCATCGAACTGAATGCCATTTTTCTTCAAAAGGTGGAATGTTTTGTGTGTTTTTTTAGCTCAACAATTTTTTCAGCAATGTTCTGGACTTCTCTCATTTTACGACTTGAACTTTTACCATTTGAATTTTGTATGGGTTTCTTTTTTGGTTGTGCTTTTTTTCCGAAACTTATCTGGGACATCGTGTTGAACTTACAACTTTTCTAATTGTGAACTTGTTGTGTTTTATAATTTAAAATTTTTTTCTCCGACTTTACTGCTACCAAATTTATTTGCATAATGATGAGTTTCATTTTGAAATCACTTGAATACTGTAAAACCAATGTGTACCATTGCTACGTCTTGAGCTTGCGTTGGTTTTCCTTGAAGAGGAAAGGGTGATGCAGCATAGTAGCGTAAGTATTTCCCTTAGTTTTTGAGAACCAAGGTATCAATCCAGTAGGAGGCTCCTCACAAGTATCGCGCACCTACACAAACAAACAAAGAATTCGCAACCAACGCAATAAAGGGGTTGTCAATCCCTTCACGACCACTTGCGAAAGTGAGATCTGATAGAGATAATATGATAAGATAAATATATTTTTGGTATTTTATGATATAGATTGGAAAAATAAAGATGCAAATAAAAGTAGATTGAAAGCTTATATGATAAGATATAGAATCGGGGGCCATAGGTTTCACTGGTGGCTTCTCTCAAGATAGCATAAGTATTACGGTGGGCGAACAAATTACTGTCGAGCAATTTATAGAAAAGAGAGTAATTATGAGATTATCTAGGCATGATCATGTATATAGGCATCACGTCCGTGACAAGTAGACCGACTCCTGCCTGCATCTACTACTATTACTCCACACATCGACCGCTATCCAGCATGCATCTAGAGTATTAAGTTCATGAAGAACAAAGTAACGCATTAAGAAAGATGACATGATGTAGAGGGATAAATTCACGCAATATGATATAAACCCCATCTTATTATCCTCAATGGCAACAATGCAATACGTGCCTTGCTGCCCCTGCTGTCACTGGGAAAGGACACCGCAAGATTGAACCCAAAGCTAAGCACTTCTCCCATGGCAAGAAAGATCAATCTAGTAGGCCAAACCAAACCGATAATTCGAAGAGACTTGCAAAGATAACCAATCATACATAAAAGAATTCAGAGGAGATTCAAATATTTCTCATAGATAAAATTGATCATAAACCCACAATTCATCATATCTCGACAAACACACCGCAAAAAGAGTTACATCGAATAGATCTCCAAGAAGAGGGAGGAGAACTTTGTATTGAGAATAAAAGAGAGAGAAGAAGCCATCTAGCTAATAACTATGGACCCGAAGGTCTGTGGTAAACTACTCAGAACTCATCGAAGAGGCCTTGGAGTTGATATAGAGGCCCTCCATGGTTGATTCCCCCTCCGGCGGAGCTTGCGACGGCTCCAAGATGGGATCTCGCGGATACAGAAGGTTACGGTGGTGGAGATAGTTTTCCGGATGCTCCCCTGATGGTTTCGGGGTACATGGGTATATATAGAAGGAAGAACTACATTGGTGGACGCACGAGGGGCCCACGAGACAGGGGGCGCGCCCTCCACCCTTGTGGCCACCTCGATTGTTTCTTGACTTGCACTCCAAGTCCCCTAGATCACGTTTGTTCCAAAAAGATCGCTTCCGAAGGTTTCATTCCGTTTGGACTCCGTGTGATATTCCTTTTCTTCGAAACACTGAAATAGGCAAAAAAAATAGCAATTCAGGCTGGGCCTCCGGTTAGTAGGTTAGTCCCAAAAATGATATAAAAGTGTAAAGTAAAGCCCATAAACATCCAAAACGGGTAATATAATAGCATGGAACAATCAAAAATTATAGATACATTGGAGACGTATCAGCCACCAAATTACACAAAACTCATAGCAGCAAACCGATGCTTCCACAGAATTTCAACCATCCCAAAGCTTAAAAATGGGCGAAACCAGTACCACTCAAAACAAACAATCAATACACTTTATGAGTAATGAAAGACAAAAAGTCTTGCGCTTCAAGGATGGACCTGCCGTGCAGAAGCTCGATGTCCCACTGCTATGTTCCCCCATATGATTGATCAACTTGGAAGGTGCCTAGTGCTCGACTTGGACGGTGACAAGTGCTCAACTTGAATGGAGGTTGCCGTTGTTTTTGATCGTGAATGCTTCTAAAGAGACATCTACTGTAAAAGAAGATAAATGAAATGTCAGTATGAAAGTAAAGCTCATTATAAAAAGAAATTTGGTTCTCAATACATAGATATGCATGTTGAGTGTACAGGTTTCACAAAGGTAATCATGGCAAGATCCTACAGGGAACAAAATGAACCTATTTTAGCAATAAAATAGGTGAACTTATATGCGGGGCAGAAACTGAACTGAATTGAACACAAAATAAAAATTGATCGAACTTGGTCACTGGAATAAGAACTGAACCAAACTGCAATTCAGTGGTACATCAAACAGTGCCACTTGATGCAAGAACATGATGTGGATGAAACTTCAAATCGCCTTTATAGTAGTTAGTGATCTAAATGGAACCGAGTTTCAATCATACGCTATTCTAGCTAAAAGCATGATGACAAATATGATCATTACTTGTTCTACTCTATTTTTTATAGAAAGGTATGTAACCCTCAGAACTCCTCATTTTTCGGTGAATGAAAATTTGAACCTTCCATAGTTTCTTTCTCCCAAAAAAGCATCATGCATAGTTGAAGCGCAGTTCGACATGAACTCCCTCAGAGTAAACTGATACATCTCCAAAGTTTCTACTTTTTCAAAAACTTTTTCCCTTGTTTTGGACTCTATCTTGCATGATTTGAATGAAACTAACCGGATTGACACTGTTTTCAGCAGAATTACCATGATGTTGTTTCATGTGTAGAAAACAAATTTCTCGGAATGACCTGAAAATCCTCGGAGACAAGTTTCAGAAAATATAAAAAATCCTCGCAAAAGATGAAGACCAGGGGGCCCACACTCTGTCCACGAGGGTGGGGGGCGCACCCCCTCCCCCTGGGCGCGCCCCCCTGTCTCGTGGGCCCCCTAAGGCTCCGCCGACCTCAACTCCAACTCCATATATTCCGTCTCGCGGAGAAAAAAATTGGAGAGAAAGTTTCATCGCGTTTTACGATATGGAGCCGCCGCCAAGCCCTAATCTCTCTCGGGAGGGCTGATCTGGAGTTCGTTCGGGGCTTCGGAGAGGGGGATTCGTCGCCGTCGTCATCATCAACCATCCTCCATCACCAATTTCATGATGCTCACCGCCGTGCATGAGTAATTCCATCATAGGCTTGCTGGACGGTGATGGGTTGGATGAGATTTATCATGTAATCAAGTTAGTTTTGTTAGGGTTTGGTCCCTAGTATCCACTATGTTCTGAGATTGATGTTGCTATGACTTTGCTATGCTTAATGCTTGTCACTAGGGCCCGAGTGCCATGATTTCATATCTGAACCTATTATGTTTTCATCAATATATGTGTGTTCTTGATCCTATCTTGCAAGTCTATAGTCACCTATTATGTGTTATGATCCGACAACCCCGAAGTGACAATAATCGGGATACTTCTCGGTGATGACCGTAGTTTGAGGAGTTCAGGTATTCACCATGTTTTAATGCTTTGGTCCGGTTCTCTATTAAAAGGAGGCCTTAATATCCCTTAGTTTCCATTAGGACCCCACTGCCACGGGAGGGTAGGACAAAAGATGTCATGCAAGTTCTTTTCCATAAGCACGTATGACTATATTCGGAATACATGCCTACATTACATTGATGAATTGGAGCTAGTTATGTGTCACCCTATGTTATAGCTATTACATGAGGAATCGCATCCGACATAATTATCCATCACTTATCCATTGCCTACGATCTTTTCATATACTGTCCTTTGCTTATTTACTTTTCTGTTGCTACTGTTACAATCACTACAAAACACCAAAAATATTGCTACTACTATCTTTACCTTTTACCACCGTTACCATTACTATCATATTACTTTGCTACTAAATACCTTGCTGCAGATACTAAGTTATCCAGGTGTGGTTGAATTGACAACTCAACTGCTAATACTCAAGAATATTCTTTGGCTCCCCTTGTGTCGAATCAATAAATTTGGGTTGAATACTCTACCCTGGAAAGCTGTTGCGATCCCCTACACTAGTGGGTTATCAAGACTAATTTCTGGCACCGTTGCCAGGGAGCATAGCTCTATTCTCTGAGTCACTTTGGGATTTATATCTGTTGATCACTATGAAGAATTTGAAAGACTCTAAAAGAAAGATCTATCCCTCAACAATGAGGGGAGGTAAGGAACTGCCATCTAGCTATGCACTAGATTCTCCTTCTGTTATGAATAAACTTGCGACACCTAAGCCTGCTACTGCTATGAGTTCTGATATGTCGCATGTTATCGATGATGCCACTTCTGCTTTGCATGATACTTATGATGAAACTACTTCTGTGCGTGATACTACTGTGCCATTAGGTGAATTTCTTGATGAACAACTTGCTAGGGCTAGGGAGAATGAAATTATTGAAAATGCTATTATTGATGATAGTCATGATGAAAGATCTCCGAATGATTATGAATTGCATGTTGTTCCTGAAGGTTATGTCATGAATAAAGAAGCTGCTGAAGCTATTTTTGCCTGCAAAGATAGATATGATCTTAAGAAACTATTAGCTAAATGGAAACAACAATCTCTTAATGCTAGAATGAAACCTGACCTTGCTTTTGCTACTTCACCTATCTGTGTTACTGATAAGGATTATAAATTCTCTGTTGATCCTGAAATTATTAGTTTGGTAGAATCTGATCCTTTTTATGGCCTTGAATCTGAAACTGTTGTGGCACATCTTACCAAGTTGAATGATATAGCTACCCTGTTTAATCATGATGATAGATCTCGCTACTTTTATATCCTTAAGATATTTCCGTTGTCATTAAAGGGTGATGCTAAGACTTGGTTTAATTCTCTTGATCCTGGTTGTGTGCGTAGTCCCCAGGATATGATTTATTACTTCTCTGCTAAATATTTCCCTGCTCATAAGAAACAAGCTGCCTTGCGGGAAATATATAATTTTGTGCAAATCAAAGAAGAGAGTCTCCCACAAGCTTGGGGGAGGCTTCTACGATTACTTAATGCTTTGCCTGATCACCCACTCAAGAAAAATGAAATACTTGATATCTTTTATAATGGACTAACCGATGCTTCCAAGGACTACTTGGATAGTTGTGCTAGTTGTGTTTCCAGGGAAAGAATGGTCGACGAAGATGAATTACTATTGAATAATATGTTGACTAATGAAAATAATTGGACTCTTCCTGAGCCAATTCTTGAGGCAATTCCTGAACCAATTGAGCCAACTCCTGAGGCTATTCCTAAACCCACTCCGAAGAAGAGAGGTGTTTTATTTCTCAGTCCTGAAGATATGCAAGAGGCAAAGAAATCAATGAAAGAAAAAGGTATTAAAGCTAAAGATGTTAATAATTTACCACCTATTGAAGAAATACATGGTCTTAATATACCGCCTGTTGAAGAACCACATTGTCTTGATAACCCGACACAGGTAGTAAAGGTAAATTCTCTCTATAGATATGATAAAGTTGAAATCCCATCTACTAAATTTCATAGCCCATGCTTAGATGAATTTGATGACTTCATGAATAGACAAGCAAATTTCAATGATTATGTTGGTAGACAATTGGAGAATATTGCTTATACGACAGGACGCTTCAATGATTATGTAGCTAGAGTTAAAGGTGAACTTAAACTCACTAGTAAACATGCTTCCATGGTTGCTACTCAAGCTGAACAAGTACTTAAGGCTCAGAATGAATTGCTTGCTGAATTAAATAATAAAAATGACTTTGTTGTTAGAGTGGCTACTAGAACTGGTAGAATGACTCAGGAACCTTTGTATCCTGAAGGCCACCCTAAGAGAATTGAACAAGATTCTCAGAATAATAATCTAGATGCTCCCAGTTCTTCTAAGAAGAAGAAAAAGAAGAATGATAGGATTGCAAACTTCTAGTGAAACTAATGTAGAAATACCTGAGAATCCTAATAATACTTCTATCTCTCATGCTGAAACACAATCCGGAGATGAACATGAACCTGATGATAATGCTAATAATGATGTTCATGTAGATGCTCAACCTAGTAATAACAATGATATAGAAATTGAACCCGCTATTGGTCTTGATAACCCACAATCAAGAAACCAACGTTATGATAAGAGATATTTTGTTGCTAGGAAGCATGGTAGAGAAAGAGAACCATGGGTTCAGAAACCCATGCCCTTTCCTCCTAAACCATCCAAGACAAAGGATGAAGAGGACTTTGAGCACTTTGCTGAAATGATTAGACCTATTTTCTTACGCATGCGCTTAACTGATATGCTTAAAACGAACCCTTATGCTAAATATATGAAAGATATCATCAATAATAAGAGGAAAATACCTGAAACTGAGATTTCCACCATGTTGGCCAACTATACCTTTACGGGTGGAATACCCAAGAAACATGGTGATCCCGGAGTACCCACTATACCTTGCTCTATTAAAAGAAATTATGTTAAAACTGCTTTATGTGATTTAGGAGCCGGTGTTAGTATTATGCCTCTTTCCTTATACCGTAGACTTGAATTAAGTAAGTTGACACCTACTGAGATATCCTTGCAAATGGCTGATAAATCAACTGCTATACCTGTCGGCATTTGTGAAGACGTGCCTGTTGTTGTTGCGAATGTTACTATCTTAACAGACTTCATTATTCTTGATATTCCCGAGGACGATAGTATGTCTATTATTCTTGGTAGACCCTTTTTAAATACTACAGGACCTGTTATTGATTGCAACAAAGGCCATGCCACCTTTCATGTTAACGGAAATGAGCATACGGTACATTTCCCGAGGAAGCAAATCCAAGTTCATAGCATAAATACTATTGAGAGAAATCCATTAATTATTATTGGAGGTTTTGAATTTCCTCTCCCTACTGTCAAGAAAAAGTATGATATTCTTATTGTTGGGGATTTTCATATCCCCGTTGAGGTAACTTAGTGTCACTTCGAAATTTCTCCGGTTCCGTGTTATTCGGAATGAGTTATTAACAAGACTTGATCAACCTTGTTAGTGGATTCATTTTTGATGATCATGAGATGGATGAAGCTAGAAGGCACAACCTTCTGTACTTTCTTTTTACTTTCTGTCTTTTACAATAAATAAAACAAAAATAGTACTATCTGTCTGTCTTCTGATGTCAGGACCCCGACTCAATGCCACACCGGTCTAGCATGTAACACCTCATATCACTTTGCGGCCTCACACACGGTATTCCCACGGGTGCCGCCTTACCAGGCCCGGGACCGTTTGTGCCTTTTGGCACACGTATATGATAGTGTTGCTAGCATCCATATGACAAGGAGCCCGGGCTGACATGGCTAGTCATGAAACCAAAGTGGCACTAACTTACAGGGACAAGCATACATGACCCAGCAACGAACGTGTCGGTCATCAATGAGTGAATCCGGGCTGTAGCAACTGGGCTAGCAGGACTCCGGTAAACCGGGCTGTAGCAGGCTAACAGGACTCCGGTAGACACCGCGTGACATTTCCTCGAAGGGACAGACACAGGAACGAAGAAGGACACATGTCGGCCAGCCTAAGTGTTCCGGAGCAGTAGCAAGCTACCAAGGCTCAGTGGAAGCACTAGGAGACATTTCCCGGTAAGAGAGGCTACCAAGGATAAACAACTAGATAGTCAGATCCCACACATACCAAGCATTTCATAACATACACACAATATGCTCGATATGTGCAAATACAACATGGCATCACAACATGACTCTACGACTCAAGTATTTATTCAATAGGCTCCGAGGAGCAAGATATTACAAACATGGGTCTCATGACCCAACATTCAGAGCATACAAGTCAAAGCACAAGCAGAAGCTTAACATGCCTGAGTACAGACATCTACAAATGAAAAAGGCTGAGAAGCCTGACTATCTACTAGATCCTGCCGAGGGCACAAGATCGTAGCTGAGATAACAAGCTAAACGTCGAAGTCCAAGCGGAACTACTAGTGAGACTGAAGTCTCTCTGCAAAAACAGAAAATAGGCAAACGTGAGTACAAATGTACCCAGCAAGACTTACATCAGAACTATCTACATATGCATCAGTATCAACAAAGGGATGGTGGGGTTTAACAGCAGCAAGCCAGCTTTGACTCGGTGGCTATCCTGAATTATGACTACAAGTAACTCGTTGAGGTGGTGCACACGAGTCCACATAATCACCATATCAATACACCACTATGGATCCGCTTCCATCTCCCTACGAGAACGCCATCCATAGCACTCATGCTTATCTTGCGCATTTTAGAGTATCCACTTTCACTTGTCTATGAACTGTTATAGGCAACCCAGAAGTCCTTTACCGCGGACACGGCTATTCAAATAGATGATGTTAACCCTGCAGGGGTGTACTTCTTCATACATGTTTCCACCACTTAGCGTCTGCACACGACATGTGCTCGGCAGACTTCAAGCGAAAGCCGATGTGGGTGTAGACCACGACCTACCTAAACACTTAAGTCTCTAGTCCAGGTTTATCGCCTATTCAGGTTCCATCCGCAGGGAGTCCGGTCGAAGTTTCCACATACGGCCCTGAATGATGTGTGGAGGGTTCCCGAGACACCAAACGGGCGCCCGGTACACCGTGCCACCTGTTTACCGCATCACAGCCCACCCCTCCGGTCAGCGCTACGCACGGCCTCCAGCATACTACAAACACCAGAAACTACTTGCAACTCCTGGACACAGGACAAGGGTGATTAAGAAGTCGGGGTCATATTTCAGGGCCCAATGCATGGTAGTAGTTGTTTCATGGATCACAAACACAGAACTCAGTTCCTAAGGATGGCTTCAATGAGACAACCCACCATGTACTCCTACATGGCCTCTCACCGCTACCTTTTACCAAATCGTGTTCACACACTTAGCTCACACACAGTAGGACATGTTCACACACCTCTGATTCATCCCCGACGAATCAGACCTGACTCAACTCTAAGCAGTAGCTGGCATGACAAACAAGCATGAATGAGTAGGCACAACAGGGCTCAAACAACTCCTACTCATGCTAGTGGGTTTCATCTATTTACTGTGGCAATGACAGGTAATGTAGAGAATAAGGGTTTCAACTACCACAGCAAGTAAGAGATGAATCGTTGTTGGCCTAATGCAGTAAAAGAGAGCAGGAGCGAGAGAGTGGGATTGTATCGGAATGAACAAGGGGGTTTTTCTTGCCTGGCACTTCTGAAGATAATATAGTTCTTCATCGGTGTCATCGAACTGATCGTCGGAACCATGTCTATCGAGAGGGGACAAATACCGGCAACACACACAAATCACAATTAATGCAATGCAACAATATGATGCATGAATATGACATGGCAAAATGAGTGTGTTTTGGCTAATGCAACTTAGAACAGATTAAATGAAGTTGGTTTGAACCAAGGGTTCAAATTCAAACTACATATGTGCTTATTTAAATGCTAATTATGCAAGTTGCCATATACAGGAACCTTAGGTTGTTCAAACATGCATTAAAATGGTACAGATGGATAGATTGGATTTGTCTGATCATTTTTCATATATAAATTATTTCATTTGGAGTTACGGTTGAATTTCTATGAATTTTAGAAGCTTAATACAATTTTCTGGAATTTCTTGAATTAAATTAAATCTAGAAAATAATTAACTGCGTCAGCACTACGTCACTATGACGTCAGCGGTCAAGAGGCGTCGACCAGGTCAAACCTGACCAGTGGGTCCACTGGTCAGTGACCGGGGCTGATTAGTGTCGCTGACATGTGCGGCCGGGTCAACGAACACGTCAGCAAGTCAACTCTGACGTGTGGGGTCAATCAACGTATGACGTGGCCAGGTCAAACTGACCTGTCGAGCCCGTGGGGTTAGTTTAAGCTAAACAGGAGCTAAACTAGGTTAATTAGGCAGTGGGGCCCGTATGTCATCGACACGGGGCACTAACTAAACGTGATTATCACCTAAACTAATGGGGCCACGTCAGCGTAACCGGAACCTCGCCAGCGGCGACCAAAACGACGGCGGCGCGGCTCAGAAACATGCTACGAGCGGCGGTTTGGCTTGCTGAGGGTACCAGGGCATAGCCCTTGCGCCCGCGCATCCAGCAGAAGCAGCGGCAGGTCGCGGGGTGACCGGAGCTCGCCGGAAATAAGCTCACAGCGGCGGCCGGAGTTCGGGCAACGACGGGTTCGACACTGTGGTGAATGGGAGGAGGAGTTGGTGGCGCTACAGCCTCCTGGAGCTGCGTTGAGCACAGCGGTGTGCTTGGCTTCGGGCCACAGTGGCTCTAGCCACGACAATGACAAGGCACGGCGGCGGCGAGCTTCGGCCGCGTTGGTTAGTGAGGTTAGAGGAGGAAATCGACGGTGGGGAGAGAGGGGTTGGGTAGAGGAGCTCACAGTGAGGTCGTCGATGATCTCAGCGTGCTCGGGGGCGTCTCGGTGACTGCTGAAAGTCGCCAGCGATCTCCGTGGCCGAAGGAGGAAGAAGGGGGCGGGGACGGTGCGTCGGGGCCCTTCCGGTCATGTGAAACGATGATAAGGATGAGGGCGGAACGGCGGAGCTCGGGGGCGTGTCGGCGAGGCGTGCGGTGGCCGGTGGCCATAGCAGCAGCGAGCGGCGGCGATGAGCACGCTTGGGCGCGAGAGGTAGAGAGAGCAGAGAGGGGAGAGGCATGGGAGAGAGTGAGAGGGGGCCAGGGGCTGCGTGGCGTCGCCTGGTGCATCGAGGAGGAGCCAGGCAGGCTGGGAGGGAGGAGGTGGAGGCCTCGAGCGCGCTGGCATCGACACGCCTCTGCCTACTGGCAGAGGTTTAAGACGACCGCTTCGCCCTGGTGGGCTGGGCCTCAGCTACAGTGCTGGGCCAGCTGGGCTGCCAGGTGAGCGCCAGGTAAGTTCTCTCTCTCTCTGGTTTCTCTATTTTATTTTATTTTGTTTATGTTTTCTATTTGCTATTATGTTTTGATTTAGTTCAAAGACCAAATCATTTTTAGAGTTCATGAAAATAATTTTGTGAACTAAATGGACTTATCCAAAGCTACACAACAAATTTTCTGAATTATTGAACATATATTTATTATCTAATAAATATAGATCCAATTCAAATATTTATTGGGTTAATTTGAAGGCCCAAAATAATTGTTTCTGAGATTCTAAATATATTGGTTTGAATTTTAACCCTTGCCAATATTTCCAGAGATTAACAGGAGCATTTTCTTGGACCCATTTGAGAAGATTTTAAAGTTGATTATTTTTTAGCTGATTTCTGAGGGTTTCAACAAACCTCAATTCAAGTTTCAGAAAATTTAGACATGATGCATCAACCAAGCTAGACCAAGTGCAAGGTAGAGCTAGGGATGTGACAACTCACCCCCACTAAACAAGAATCTCGTCCTGAGATTCAAGCGTAGGGTAAGATGGAGGGGAGCGCAAACTAACACAATCTTCATGATCCAGGTTGCACTTTAAATGAACATTGATTCGATCACCATCATTGTCTCGATGTCTCGCTCCAGGAACTCCTACCAACATGACAACGAGAGGAAAAGAACCTCTAGAAGGATTGATCTTCTTGAAGATCGAGCAACTTAGGATCCACTCACGGAATGAGACATAGAAACATCTCACGAGCTGAGACGCGAAGCACACATCCATAGGAATGGAGTGAAGCAGATGACGAAGGTTCACTAGGTAGACAACAATTTCACGCTTAAGAAGGTGGTGAACAGTTGTCAACATAGCGAGGAGTTGAGTTGCCATGATACCATAACGAGACATCTTGGAGGAGGGTGACTCGTAGAAATATCCCCTTAAGTGGCAAAAAGAATTACCTTTGATTCAGAGATCATTGAAACTCTTTATACCAGCTTAAGGCAAATCAAAATCGATCATTTGGAGGTGTTCGGTGGAATGACATACCCGGACCAGTATGGATGATGTGGATTACCTTGTTGAAGACAACACAAGGGTTGATTTTGCTTATCATCGGAGATGGATGGGACCCAAGGTAGGATGGCACAATGACGGTGCAAGCTGGGAACAAAACACAAATGTCGGGAACGATTCTAGTAACTAGGAAGAAACTCAACAACAGAGAGTGAGTCCACTGTTGAAAAATTATAGCATAACCGAGGAAGCTAGGAGCAATCCTAGTTAGTGCCGCTGATAACGCCTAGTGCGTGTGCGTGCTCCCAAGAAATTGAGCATTTCCATATTCATCCAGGTTTTACCAATATCTGTGTCAAGGATCCTGGCAACACAACTTACTACCATGATGAATGGTGATGGATGATGCAAATGCAAAATAAGATAACACCTTCTCAGATTTCACCTTAGCAGAGCCAAGGAAACAAAATCTGGATGATCGACCGAGAGACATTTAGCACTCCGCTTCTAATGTTCTCCTTGATGTGCTAGTGTAATCCATTCATAGATATGGTTTGATATCTAGAACATCAAGTAAAAGGTCGGACTTCGGGAACTCAAAAATCCATAATGGTCAACTAGGGGTAAATCCCACGAAATCCTTATGGGGAGGTAGCCAACTTTCTCAATCAAGAGCCTACAACAATGGGTCTTCCGGCTAGATGTGTTGGCCACGACATCCACTTTACCGGGTTACAAAGAGATCAATATTATAGTTCTTGGGAAAACGTTCCAACCATCATATCTGCCTGAGATTCAGATCTGGCTGGTGTCAGGATATTATAGACTCGTCAAGTCTAGAAAGAAAAATGAAAGTTTGCAACACAAATCGATGAGACAGCGTTGCGAGAATCTCGGGGAATGAACTACGGTAGTAAACTCCAAAACATAAGCCGTTTCTGCTACATACATGTGAACATACTGTCGCAGACAAGCATGACCACGTAGTAGTCTTATAATAAAACACTACCGAGTTCCGGTGGTGAACCATCATAGAGGATATCGGAAGCTTGTGCATAACCTAGGATAGCACAACAACTCCTTTTTCTTGAACAAGTCAGTCAGTGGCTTAGTGTGCTACAGAATTCATATGGAATGAAGATGATCAGTCTAACAAACCACATAATACTTCGCATGTGCATAACTGACTTGGGATGATTCCAGAGGAGGTAAAAACATGCTTTCTCGAATTCACGGCGGCAACTAGCATCAAATGCACATGAATTAGAGGAAGTCACTTCTTTCATCCGAACATATACTTCACGAACGAGTCATGAAGATAATGCTTATAAAAATTCCCAATACTAACTGGATGTTCAGCACGAATCATGGAGAAGATAAAAATGTTGCTAATGGGTTCAACAACAATTCATCCAGGTTTCCATGTAAGTGGAATTCCATAATTATGTGAACAAGTGATAGCATTGGTCAGACCCAAGAGATATAATGGTGTATGCTGGAGGGATTAACCACGAGTAAGACAACATTAAGAATATCGTTGGTTCTAATTTGATTTGATGATAGCCCATACTCAAACCAGAGATTGAATAAGACAATAGGTTCAACAGTTTACCACGAGGATTAATCTATGAAGATATCATCTTTCTTCAACACACACACACACAAAGATATCCCTTTGGAATGAACTGAGTCGGACAAGCTTTTACCTTCCAACTCTCCGAGTTGTTGTTCAGCTTAACCAACTAGCTCAGGGGTACCCAACACAGATTCTTGGAGAAGGGGTGGTTTATAAGAAACCTACTTGATCACGAACTCAACATAGCGGTCAGGTGACAACCTGGTTATACTTCTGAGGAGATATATGTAAAATCACGAACCACCGATATGTCACTAAGCTCGAGAACAATCTTGTTTTTCAGGCAAGACTATATGATCAAATAAGCAAGGATTGACACTATCCTAACTCATTGATCGAAGAGTGCACCGAAAATAAGGACTAGGTAGCACAATCTATCTTAGAATGATGATTCAAGAACCAACACGCTAAGAATGAAATTATTGTCCTTTATCTACCAAGCAACATGGTTGCTAGGAGTATAGATTTCACACATTACGATTCACTTGTCGGCATTCTGGTTGCGGCAACACGGAACCAGGGAATGAACAATGATGGCGAGAAGTATCACTACGTCAAGGATTCATAAGAGAAGGTGCATTCCTCATGACATTCCTGACATAAAGATGGTAATACTTCAGGGTAGAACGGAACAAAAGCTGGATTGGCATTTGATCTGCGGAATACAACTACTTTGACCCAATCCTGGATATGGAAGAGGTACTGGAGTTTGTTTCTCCAAGTCATTCCGGATAGAATGGCTAGACGGACCACAAGGGTAATAGGCATCGATGAACGAATGCACGCATACCCTTGACTATCAAATGATAGGCTGGGGTCAGAATACAACTGAAGAGAACAAAACATATAACTTTCTGAGTTGTGGATGCATAGGTTAGTATGTCGAATCAAGTTCAACATGTTTCTTCCAGATAACCCATGCAGAGAAGGTAGGACTGGCAGAGTCGCGATATAGAATGGGGAACCCATTGAGAGCACTTGTGTTGTGATCTTTTGATCCAACAAAAATCTACCGTAAGTGGTTCATAGTGTTTGGAAGAAGGAAATCCATGGACCTCGAGGACTATCGCAAAGGTTACTAATAACCTAAAGGAACTAGCAAACGCTAACAACATGAAGTAGGTAGAGTGAATCCCGGGTTCAAGATCCCGGGAATAGAATACCTACCAACTAAATGGCATCATGGAATGCTTTCAGGGATGATGGCCAGAATCATCACACTGGGACACTAAACATGGCAAGATTACTAGATGGTACTCTAAGACACCTAGGGTAATAATATCAACTCCAACATAAATGTCGAGGCAAGAAATACCTCAACACACTAGTTAGTGTGGTTGATCTAGCACAAAGGAACTTCGGAACGGTAAGAAGGGATTTGCAAATGCATCAGATCATTTAGAAACCTGGGATGACTTGGACAACATAAGGGCTGTAAATGCTCGAAAGATTGAAGACATGCTATAAAAATGGTGGCATAACCACTCAGAAGCACAATATCAAGGTTTCGAGATCAACAGTTAACATACCGAAGTAGTAGGAACTGAACCGAGGCTTAAGTCCAACAATTCTATAAGTCTACGGATTAGTAACACGTGATCCTGATAGAAAGAAGAGAAAGCCTAGTTCCTTAACCCCGCAGGAAAGATAAGATGACTCAGATCAGAAGGGCATAAGGTATAAGGAGTAAAAAGAGCCTTACGTTCCATCCCACAATCAATTCCCTTACATAACTATAGAATTTCTAGACTCAACTTCGACCATTTTGGCTTGGTAATCCTATAGGCAGTCAGGCTCTGATACCAAAGCTGTCAGGACCCCGACTCAATGCCACACCGGTCTAGCATGTAACACCTCATATCACTTTGCGGCCTCACGCACGGTATTCCCATGGGTGCCGCCTTACCAGGCCCGGGACCGTTTGCGCCTTTTGGCACACGTATATGATAGTGTCGCTAGCATCCATATCACAAGGAGCCCAGGCTGACAAGGCTAGTCATGAACCCAAAGTGGCACTAACTTACAGGGACAGGCATACATGACCCAGCAACGAACGTGTCGGTCATCAATGAGTGAATCCGGGCTGTAGCAACTGGGCTAGCAGGACTCCGGTAAACCGGGCTGTAGCAGGCAAACAGGACTCCGGTAGACACCGCGTGACATTTCCTCGAAGGTACAGACACAGGAACGACGAAGGACACATGCCGGCCAGCCTAAGTGTTCCGGAGCAGTAGCAAGCTACCAAGGCTCAGTGGAAGCACTAGGAGACATTTCCCGGTAAGAGAGGCTACCAAGGATAAACAACTAGATAGTCAGATCCCACACATACCAAGCATTTCAATAACATACACACAATATGCTCGATATGTGTAAATACAACATGGCATCACAACATGACTCTACGACTCAAGTATTTATTCAATAGGCTCCGAGGAGCAAGATATTACAAACATGGGTCTCATGACCCAACATTCAGAGCATACAAGTCAAAGCACAAGCGGAAGCTTAACATGTCTGAGTACAGACATCTACAAATGAAAAAGGCTGAGCAGCCTGACTATCTACTAGATCCTACCGAGGGCACAAGATCGTAGCTGAGATAACAAGCTAAACATCGAAGTCCAAGCAGAACTACTAGTGAGACTGAAGTCTCTCTGCAAAAACATAAAATAGGCAAACGTGAGTACAAATGTACCCAGCAAGACTTACATCAGAACTCGCTACATATGCAACAGTATCAACAAAGGGATGGTGGGGTTTAACAGCAGCACGCCAGCTTTGACTCGGCGGCTATCCTGAATTATGACTACAAGTAACTCTTTGAGGTGGCGCACACGAGTCCACATATTCACCATATCAATACACCACTATGGATCCGCTTCCATCTCCCTACGAGAACGCCATCCATAGCACTCACGCTTATCTTGCACATTTTAGAGTATCCACTTTCACTTGTCTATGAACTGTTATAGGCAACCCAGAAGTCCTTTACCGCGGACACGGCTATTCGAATAGATGATGTTAACCCTGTAGGGGTGTACTTCTTCATACATGTTTCCACCACTTAGCGTCTGCCCACGACATGTGCTCGGCAGACTTCAAGCGAAAGCCCACATGGGTGTAGACCACGACCTACCTAAACACTCAAGTCTCTAGTCCAGGTTTATCGCCTATTCAGGTTCCATCCGCAGGGAGTCCGGCCGAAGTTTCCACATACGGCCCCGAACGATGTGTGCAGGGTTCCCGAGACACCAAACGGGCACCCAATACACCGTGCCACGTGCCTACCGCATCACAGCCCACCCCTCCGGTCAGCGCTGCGCACGGCCTCCAGCATACTACAAATACCAGAAACTACTTGCAACTCCTAGACAGAGGACAAGGGTCATTAAGAAGTCGAGCGGGGTCATATTTCAGGGCCCAATGCATGGTAGTAGTTGTTTCATGGATCACAAACACAGAACTCAGTTCCTAAGGACGGCTTTAATGAGACAACCCACCATGTACTCCTACATGGCCTCTCACCGCTACCTTTACCAAATCGTGTTCACACACTTAGCTCACACACAGTAGGACATGTTCACATACCTCTGATTCATCCCCGATGAATCAGACATGACTCAACTCTAAGCAGTAGCAGGCATGACAAACAAGCATGAATGAGTAGGCACAACAGGGCTCAAACAACTCCTACTCATGCTAGTGGGTTTCATCTATTTACTGTGGCAATGACAGGTCATGCAGAGGATAAGGGGTTCAACTACCGCAGCAAGTAACACATGAATCATTGTTGTCCTAATGCACTAAAAGAGAGCAGGAGCGAGAGAATGGGATTGTATCGGAATGAACAAGGGGGTATTGCTTGCCTGTCACTTCTGAAGATAATATAGTTCTTCATCGGTGTCATCGAACTCATCGTCGGAACCATGTCCATCGAGAGGGGAAAAATACCAGCAACACACAAAAATCACAATCAATGCAATGCAACAATATGATGCATGAATATGACATGGCAAAATGAGTGTGTTTTGGCTAATGCAACTTAGAACAGATTAAATGAAGTTGGTTTGAACCAAGGGTTCAAATTCAAACTCCATATGTGCTTATTTAAATGCTAATTATGCAAGTTTCCATATACAACAACCTTAGGTTGTTCAAACATGCATGAAAATGGTACATATTGATAGATTGGATTTTTCTGATCATTTTTCATATATAAATTATTTCATTTGGAGTTACGGTTGAATTTCTATGAATTTTAGAAGTTTAATACAATTTTCTGGAATTTCTTGAATTAAATTAAATCCAGACAATAATTAACTGCGTCAGCACTACGTCAGTGTGACGTCAGCGGTGAACAGGCGTCGACCAGGTCAACACTACTAGGGAAAAGCCTAGCAGCAGCGCGGGTTTTGGGCCTATCAGTAGCGCGGGCAGGAGCGCTACTGATAAGGCGCTACAGCTAATGCTTAGCAATAGCGCGTCTTGGCCCACGCTACTACTAAATTGACTTAGTAGCAGCGCTTCATCAGAACATCGCTACTGGTAACTAGTAGTAGCGCTTCTCCTTACCCGCGCTACTACTATTTTTTAGTATTTTATTTCTTTTCTTTTTCTTTTCATGTTGTATTCATACACCTTTACACAAGTTTTCATACAACAGGAATTTAGAGATTGTTTTTACATCATAATGAGTTATTACATCATGGGGTGAAAGAACCGTGGACTAGTTTCAAGTGGATGTCCATCCACTTGAAACTAATTCGCGGTTCTTTCGCCCAATGATATAATAATATCATCATCATCATCATATCATTAACAACTTAGCATCATAATACATCATTGTCATATAACACCTCCTCAATATCATCGTTTTTATCATTGACATCACATAACACCTCCTCAAGATCATCATTATCAACTCTAACACATTACCACATAATAAACATATTGTACCTCATAGGACCTATTACATTCGATTAAGACCTACTACATTTTCTAAGGTAAAATAACAAAAAACAAGATAGCCCCTGACTCTCCATTATGGAGAATGGAGATTAGCCTGTCTCCAATTCTTGCCTTTCGCTGAATGTTACTTCCAAGAACCTCCTTGCGAATGTCCATGCATTTCTTCCATTCTCTGATGATCATGTGTTCACGGGTTTTAGAAATCCGATATGCACAGGTGAGCTCCGTAGATTTACCTGGCAGTATGTTCAGAACTGAGAGGCGACCATGCAGAGACATCAGATGAGGCACACAATCCATCGGGAGTTTCTATTGAAAATCATAATAATAACTTCGTAGTTAGCAATGATGTACTAGTTTTAGAAGTATGCAAAAGATGCACGGATGTCGTAATAGTAAAAAATCTTACCAGGGTATCTCCAGAGAAGTTATCGTTGTTCAACACATGCACTAGTGGCACGTATTCACCATAATTTGGAGGAGTTCGATAATAGTCATTGTAATTCTCAAGAAGAGTACAAAATGTGACTCAGATGATATTTCTCCTTATACGTTAATTGGGTGCCTTCGGTGTAGTGGGTTTTATCTACCATCTTCCGCATAGTCTTTAAAGAATCAAAATAAGCTGTCAATGGAAATAAGCTATCAACTATTTTGAAATAAACAATATAAATTAGTTAATAACTATGTTTGAGAAACTCACATAGCGGTACAATCAGAAGCGTATCAACAAGGACCCAAATGTCCATATTGTCTTCCTCGCTGTCAGGATCACCAAGATCCATGGTGACAATCATACCCTCATAAAAACCATACATTTTGCAAAGTGCTTCCCAATTTTGGCAACCAAAATGGGTTACGCTCTGAGCATTGCACAGATTTACTTCAAAATCCATATCATGATGGGTCCTTAGGTGTATTTTCTTTGTTTCGAAATTTTCATGGTCTTCAAAACCCATCCTCTCCAAGACATAGCGTCTTGCATGGCATGGGATAAGCTGGTCGAATTGTAAAATATGAAAATTAGACGTTGAAATAGTTGAAGTCATGCTTAATGGAGAAAAAAAGACTTGTCATTGTTGCGTACCGTTTCACAATCGAAGGTCTCCTCGAGCTTAATGCTGAAGCGCCGATCTTCGTCCAGCCAAACGAACCTGTCGCACATACCTCGATCGTCGTGGCACCAGCTACACTCCCCCGGGAGACCGTCGTCGTCCGAGTACGACATTTCCTACAATCATAATTCAAAGATTAAACTTGTACATATTCTAGCCCAAGTCATGCCAGAATTCACGACAAAATCCGGCATGACCTTTACTAAAAAAGGACATATCGAGCACCTGAAATTTGCCGGAACGGAAATTAATCAACACTCCGGCAAAACATAGGCCACTCGGAGATGTAAACTGAACATGAACGGCCACTTGGGCAACCACATATCCTATTTGAGCAACAACACAAGATATACAAGGATATTTGGCTGGTCTCACCTTGATGTCGGAGGGGGTCGGTGACTGGGACGACGGCGGGGATGTCGGAGGGGGTCGGTGACGGGGACGACGGAGGTCACCTGAAACCATATAAGTTATCACTAACAACAAACATGACATGTTCAACTAGTTTTATTAATTCAACTAGTCCTTACTAAATATAAACTTACTATAAATAGAAAAAAACTAGTTCTTTCTAAAAATAAAGTAGTTCAACTAGTTATATTAATTATCTTACTAAAAATAGATTAGTTCTGTTAATTCAACTAGTTCAACTAGTTTATTAATTTACTTACTAAACTAGTTCAACTACAACTAAAGTAGTTCAACTACCACTACTACTACTAAAAATCTAGTACTAACTAAGCAACATCTAGTACTAGCTAACCCTAAATTAACATCTACTACTACTAAATCTAGTACTAACTAGTGGCAGGGGGTGGGGGGCGACAAAGAGGTAGCTAGGGGCAGCGAGGTCGAGGGCGGTGGGAGGAGGGCTGCCGGCGGAGGAGGGAGGAGGGGCGGCCGCAGGCGGAGGAAGGAGGGCGGCGGCGGAGGAGGGAGGGGCGGCCGCAGGAGGAGGGAGGATGTGCGAGGAGGATGGAGAAGGGACGGAAGGAGGGGAGTACCTCGGCGGCGGACGGACGAAGGCGGCGGCGGCGGCGACGCACGACGACGGTTTACGCGGGCGAGAGTGAGAGTGTGAGTGAGAGGGCCGGTCGTGCGCGTGGGGATAAGGTAGGGATAGTTGTAGCGCGTTTCCCGAAAAGCGCTACAGCTAACCTGAATAGCAGTAGCGCTCTATAGTAAAGTGCGCTACTGCTATAGCTAGCGGGGGGCGAGGTCATGGCAACTATAGCAGTAGCGCTGTATGCGGTGCACGCGCTACTGCTATTTCCAAGTCAGCAGCGCGTTTCGGTCACACGCGCTGCTGCTAAGTAGCAGTAGCGTGGTATTTTGAAGAGCGCTGCTGGTAAGATTCTGTGTATAGGCTTTTCCCTAGTAGTGCAAACCTGACCAGTGGGGTCCACTAGTCAGTGACCGGGGCTGATTAGTGTCACTGACATGTGGGGCCGGGTCAACGAACACGTCAGCAAGTCAACTCTGATGTGTGGGGCCAGTCAACGTACGACGTGGCCAGGTCAAACTGACCTGTGGGGCCCGTGGGGTTAGTTTAAGCTGAACAGGAACTAAACTAGGTTAATTAGGCAGTGGGGCCCGTATGTCATCGACACGGGGCACTAACTAAACCCGATTAGCACCTAAACTAATGGGGCCACGTCTGCGTCACCGGAACCTCGTTGGCGGCGACCAAAATGATGGCGGCGCGGCTCAGAAACATGCTACAGGCAGCGGTTTGGCTTGCTGAGGGTACCAGGGCATAGCCCTTGCACCCGCGCATCCAGCAGAGGCAGCGGCAGGTCGCGGGGTGACCGGAGCTTGCCGGAAATAAGCTCACGGCGGCGGCCGGAGTTCAGGCAACGATGGGTTCGACGCTGCGGTGAATGGGAGGAGGAGCTGGTTGCCGCTACGGCCTCCTGGAGCTGCGTTGAGCACAACGGTGTGCTTGGCTTTGGGCCACGGTGGCTCTAGCCACGATGATGACGAGGCATGGCGGCGGCGAGCTTCGGCCGTGGTGGTTAGTGAGTTTAGAGGAGGAAATCGATGGTGGGGAGAGAGGGGTTGGGTAGAGGAGCTCACAATGAGGTCGTCGGTGATCTCAGCGTGCTCGGGGGCAGCTCATTGACGGTGGAAAGTCGTTGGAGATCTTCGTGGCCGAAGGAGGAAGAAGGGGGCAAGGACGGCGCGTCGGGGCCCTTCTGGTCGCGTGAAACGATGGGGAGGACGAGGGCGGAACGGCGGAGCTCGGGGGCGTGTCGGTGAGGCGTGCGGTGGCCGGTGGCCGGGCAGCAGCGAGCGGCGGCGATGAGCATGCTCGGGCACGAGAGGGAGAGAGAGCAGAGAGGGGAGAGGCACGGGAGAGAGTGAGAGGGGGCCAGGGGCTGCGTGGCGTCGCCTGGTGCATCGAGGAGGAGCCAGGCAGGCTGGGAGGGAGGAGGTGGAGGCCTCGGGCGCGCTGGCGTCGACACGCCTCTGCCTACTGGAAGAGGTTGAAGATGACCGCTTCGCCCTGGTGGGCTGGGTCTTGGCTATAGTGATGGGCCCGCTGGGCTGCCAGGTGAGCACCAGGTAAGTTCTCTCTCTCTCTCTCTCTCTGGTTTCTCTATTTTATTTTGTTTTGTTTATGTTTTCTATTTGCTATTATGTTTTGATTTAGTTCAAAGACCAAATCATTTTTAGAATTCATGAAAATAATTGTGTGAACTAAATGGACTTATCCAAAGCTACACAACAAATTTTCAGAATTATTGAACATATATTTATTATCTAATAAATATAGATCCAATTCAAATATTTATTGGATTAATTCAAAGGCCCAAAATAATTGTTTCTGAGATTCTAAAAATATTGGTTTGAATTTTAACCCTTGCCAATATTTCCAGAGATTAACAGGAACATTTTCTTGGACCCATTTGAGAAGATTTTAAAGTTGGTTATTTTTTTAACTGATTTCTGAGGGTTTCAACAAACCTCAATTCAACTTTCAGAAAATTTAGACATGATGTATCAACCAAGCTAGACCAAGTGCAAGGTAGAGCTAGGGATGTGACATCTGAATTATCCGTGCAATAAAAATATATCCCAAATAAAAGTACTCCAAATGCCCTGCAAATTTAGTATGAATTTTTATGGAATATTTGAGGATTTTAGGCACTGAAATCACTACAGGAGGGGCAAGCACCAGGCCACGAGAGTGGAGGGCGCGCCCACCCCACCTGGGCGCGCCCCCCTGTCTCGTGGGCTCCTGGTGGCCCCCCTCCACTTATGCCAGCACCCACACACTCCATCTTCTACCCAAAAAAACCCATCCAGCTCAAGCACAAGTTCTAGCTCGTTTTGCTGCGATTTTCGATCTCCTTGCTCAAAGCTCCGTTCACAAAACTGCTTTGGGAGATTGTTGCTTGGTATGTGACTCCTCTGTTGGTCTAATTAGTTTTTGTTCTAGTGCTTTATTCATTGCAAATCCTTGCTGCCTTGGTGACCCTGTTCTTGAGCTTGCATGTTAAATTTATGAGGTTCCAAGTAATTCTAATGCATGATGTAGGCTCTAGGCACTTGTAGGAGTAGTTGCTACAATTCCTGTTAAGTTTTATTCACTTCTATTTTGAAGCTACTAAAATTTCAAAAAAAATCAGAAAAAGAATTATGTCTAGGAGAATGTATCAAGGTGGTTCCTCGGTAAAGAAAGGGCCCAGGATTGCTATGCGTGAGCAAGATGTTGAATTATCGAGGGATGCAGATGTACGAGCTTGTGAGTGGCCATCCGATGATTTTATGGTCAAAGCAGGCTTCAAGGAGGAATTTGACGCGTATGTGTGTAATGCTGAGCTGGAGGACTTCCTACAAGATAAGTGTCCCCAGTACTATCAATTGACTGATTCCTTTGTGCAGAGGTTTAAATATAACTGTACACGTAATTCTTCCAATGTCCTATTTGATATTTATGATGCATCTTATACTGTGGATTTAGAGGATTTTACAACTGCTTGCAAACTTCCGCAATGGGGTAATATCAATGATCCTCACAAATCTGAATTTAGATATTTCCTTGCTAGTATTACTGTGGGAGAATCTAGGGACATAGCACAAGCCACCATAGGGAGCATTCATTTTCCTCCTATGCATTATTTCGCTCTCTTCATTGGTAGATGCATTAACGGTAAAGATGAAGCATGTGATATGTGTGTCCCTGATCTCGGTGTCCTCAAGAGTGATGTGTTAGGTTATAAAGGTTATCACTTGGGGGAAATAGTTGCACGTAGGTTGCAGAATAATAGTAGAGCTGGAGATTTATTTGGAGGAATTTATGCAACCTGTGTGGCTAATTATCTTGGTATAGCCCCACGCGAGGGGGGTTCGATGATACCTCCTGTTTATTTAGATTATGACGCTATGGCCAATCATCATTTTCTTAGGAGAAATTAACAATACCTTCATTATCGACTAATCTATAACAGACACAACGTCGTCCATGTTACTCTTCCTGCTCCTCTCCTTTTTGATTATCAGGCAAAAGGAAGACATGTTATTACTAGAGAGGAAGCAGCTGAACACGAGGGGAGAGCAGAGGCGGCTCGCCAGCATGCCGCAGCTTAGGAGGCATTTGCCGCTGCATCTCAGTATGACCCCAGATACAACTACGGATATCAGCCAGGCTACCCTTGGCCTTAGGCCAACTTAGGCCAAAAGCCTAAGCTTGGGGGAGTACGTATTTCTCACCGACTTTACATTCATGTTCACACACTATATTAGTCGTCGGTGCTCATACTCTTTCATTGTATTATCCATGTTAGTTTAAATTTCTTTTTCTAGTTTTCTTCTTGTGTGTTTGATAAACCTTAAGAAAAAACAAAAAAATTAGTTAGTTGAATTTCCATGTTTGTAGTAGAAATTAAAATGAAAACCCAAAAAGATGTTTAGGAGCTTTCTCGTGTAAATAGTTTTATTTTCTTTTCTTTCCTTTGGGGGTCGAGAAGACCATATTGAAAATGTTTAGTGGCTCTCATATGCATGATTGTTTATTTAACTTAGAGCTCATATTACTTTGTCTTCTCTCTTGAGTTGAATGCTTGCAGATTCCAGCTTAGTCCAATGCACGAACACTCTTATTATTATACACATCGTTCGGTCGTGCAAGTGAAAGGAAATAATGACGATATATGATGGACTTATTGAGATGAGAAAAGCTGGTATGAACTCGACCTCTCTTGTTTTTGTAAATATGATGAGTTCATTGTTCCTGATTCAGCTTATTATGAAGTAAACATATTTGCAATAACATTTAGAGATTATAGTTGCTTGTGCCATGCTTGATTAGCTTTGAGTTATAATGGTTTACCTTGCGTGCCAACATGCTATTAGAATGATTATGATGTGGTATGATGGGATGGTATCTTCCTTTGAATGAATTGAGTGACTCGACTTGGCACATGTTCACGCATGTAGTTGAAACAAAATCAACATAGCCTTCACGATATTTATATTCATGGTGGATTATATCCTACTCATGTTTGTATTCGGTGTGAATTAGTTTTAATGCATGTTTATGACTGTTGTCGCTCTCTCAGTTGGTCGCTTCCTAGTCTTTTGCTAGCCTTCACCTGTACTAAGCGGGAATACTGCTTGTGCATCCAAACTCCTTAAACCCCAAAGTTGTTCCATATGAGTCCACCATACCTTCCTATATGCGGTATTTACCTGCCGTTCCAAGTAAATTTGTATGTGCCAAACTCTAAACCTTCAAATGAAATTTTGTTTTGTATGCTCGAGCCGCTCATGTTTCCACTAGGGCTGCCTATATCTTCCATGCTAGGTGGGTTATTCTCAGAGGAGTGGACTCCGCTCCTCATTTCACGAGAAAGGGCCGGTAACCGGGATGCCCAGTCCCATGATCCAAAAAGATCAAAGCAAATCAAAATAATTAAATAAAACTCCCTCGGGATTGTTGTTAGTTGGAAGCTCTCGTTGTTTCGAGCAAGCCATGGATTTATGCTTGTTGGTGGTTGGGGCAGTATAAACTTTTACCATTCTGCGTGGGAACTGCCTATAATGCATGTAGTATGGAAGATACAGCCATCTCATAGTTGTTGCGTTGACAGCGAAAGTATGCCGCTCAAAATATTATTCAATCTCTATTTTAAAATCGAGCTCTGGCACCTCTACAAATCCCTACTTCCCTCTGCGAAGGGCCTATCTATTTACTTTTATGTTGCGTCATCACCCTCTTATTAAAAAGCATCCGTTGGAGAGCACACTGTCATTTGCATTCATTATTATTGGTTTATATTGGGTATGACTTGACTAGATCTCTTTTACCATGAATTACAATGTCTAGTCAGTCCTTGATCTTTAAAGGTGCTCTGCATTTATGTTTTGAGGTCTCAGAAAGGGCTAGCAAGATACCATTTTGTTATATCATGTTATGATTGTTTTGAGAAAGTGTTGTCATCCGAGTTTTATCATTATCGCTCGCTAGCTGATTATGCCATTGATATGAGTAATTGTGAGACTTGAGTGTTACTGTGAGTATGGTTAGCTTATAATATTGTTGAAACCTGAATGATGGCTTTGCATGTTTACAACAACAAGAGCAAATAAAGTTTGTAAAAGTTTTTCTTTATCACTTTCAGTTTATCAACTGAATTGCTTGAGGACAAGCAAAGGTTTAAGCTTGGGGGAGTTGATACATCTCCAATGTATCTACTTTTCCAAACACTTTTGCCCTTGTTTTGGACTCTAACTTGCGTGATTTGAATGAAACTAACCGGACTGACGTTGTTTTCAGCAGAATTACCATGATGTTGTTTCATGTGTAGAAAAAAAAAAGTTCTCGGAATGACCTTAAAATCCTCGAAGACAAGTTTCAGAAAATATAAAAAATCCTCGCAAAAGATGAAGACCAGGGGGCCCACACCCTGTCAACGAGGGTGGTGGTGCGTCCCCTCCCCCTGGGCGCTCCCCCCTGTCTCGTGGGCCCCCCGAGGCTCCGCCGACCTCCAATCCAACTCCATATATTCCTTCTCGCGGAGAAAAAAATCGGAGAGAAAGTTTCATCGCGTTTTACGATACGGAGCCGCCGCCAAGCCCTAATCTCTCTCGGGAGGGCTGATCTGGAGTCCGTTCGGGGCTCCGGAGAGGGGGATTCGTCGCCGTCGTCATCATCAACCTTCCTCCATCACCAATTTCATGATGCTCACCACCGTGCGTGAGTAATTCCATCTTAGGCTTGCTGGACGGTGATGGGTTGGATGAGATTTATCATGTAATCAAGTTAGTTTTGTTAGGGTTTGATCCCTAGTATCCACTATGTTCTGAGATTGATGTTGCTATGACTTTGCTATGCTTAATGCTTGTCATTAGGGCCCGAGTGCCATGATTTCAGATCTGAACCTATTATGTTTTCATCAATATATGTGTGTTCTTGATCCTATCTTGCAAGTCTATAGTCACCTATTATGTGTTATGATCCGACAACACCGAAGTGACAATAATCCGGATACTTCTCGGTGATGACCGTAGTTTGAGGAGTTCATGTATTCACCATGTGTTAATGCTTTGGTCCGGTTCTCTATTAAAAGGAGGCATTAAAATCACTTAGTTTCCATTAGGACCCCGCTGCCACGGGAAGGTAGGAGAAAAGATGTCATGCATGTTCTTTTCCATAAGCACGTATGACTATATTCGGAATACATGCCTACATTACATTGATGAATTGGAGCTAGTTCTGTGTCACCCTATGTTATAGCTATTACATGAGGAATCGCATCTGACATAATTATCCATCACTAATCCATTGCCTACGAGCTTTTCATATACTGTCCTTCGCTTATTTACTTTTCCGTTGCTACTGTTACAATCACTACAAAACACCAAAAATATTGCTACTACTATCTTTACCTTTTACCACCATTACCATTACTATCATATTACTTTGCTACTAAATACCTTGCTGCAGATACTAAGTTATCCAGGTGTGGTTGAATTGACAACTCAACTGCTAATACTCAAGAATATTCTTTGGCTCCCCTTGTGTCGAATCAATAAATTTGGGTTGAATACTCTACCCTCGAAAGTTGTTGCGATCCCCTACACTTGTGGGTTATCATAAACATCAAGCTATAACGGACTTCACCAAGCATCTACCACTGTGCCATTTGTGCAGGGCCTGCACTGTACTATCAGAAAGGTGTACTTGTACTGCTCAAAGTAATGGAATAGGGGTACTTTCTCCTATAACTCTTTAATTCAAGTATGACGCACACATCGGTATTTTAAGCATTGTGATTTTGTAGCTCACAGAAAAGACATCATGAGAAATATTCAACAAAACACAGAAAAGTGAACAACAAAATATTTTTGGCTAGTGTAGCAAAGGTACCAAGAAAATGCACAATACTATTGACTAACACGTGAAGTGGATGTACGAATGCCTTGTAGCATAGGGTTGTACTGACACACTCAGCATCAGGGGATTTCCAATTCACACAAGATCAAACTGCACCAGTTCGTTATGCGAAGGCTGGCTGCCTGGGTCGTCATTGTCGAACTGAACCCCGCGCCCCTGTTGAACTACTGAAATATTTTAGTAAGGGTTAGATACAGTGCCAAACTAGTACCTGAAAATCTCATCCCCAAATATGCATGTCAATCTTCACGGTTGGAAGTAATCTCAACTATCTCAAAACATCGAACTGATACATACATGCAAGAACAAAACCGGTACAAGAAATACAAACAATCAATATGAGGGGGAATCTCTAGATGAATAAGAACAGAGCATCAAGAAGATTCATCAAATTCATACCAAAAATATGAGGAGGGGTCATGGTACGCCAACCAATAGGCTATGCGGGAGGAGGGCGCGACCTACAGTGAGAGGAGGGCGTGACCTGCAGTTTCAGTGGTATATGCCTAATAATAATTGGAAGGTAGATGATCAGCTAGTGTCGGCCTCCAAGGACAACAACCTTCTTGACAACACACTGTAGACCGACCAACATGGACTTTGTTGGGTTTAGTTTATTTATTCATGCACTGTTAGGCGTGCCCATTTTGAACTTACGAAGTTTTCTATACCCATCTGAACCTACAAAGTTTTCCTATAGCCGTTTTGAACTTACAAAGTTTTTCTCGAAGAACTTTCATGTGGTTTGTTTACAAGGAACTTTCATAAGGGAACTTCTCGCGCAATTGCACATGTACTGGTTATATTTTCTCTGAAGCCAGAATGGTTTTCATATGTTTCGTACACTATGGTGATGAATATAAACAGTGGGTGAGCACCAAGACAACTTTAACATGGGATCCCTTCCCCCAAGAGGAAGCAATAGGAATTCTTGCTTAGAAAATAAGCAAGTGCAAGTACAAGGAAAGTAGCAAGAGGTGTACTTTTGGTGTAAACATACATGAGCAGGGCTTGCGCGGAGGTCGCGTGAGGAACTGGTTGAGGACGACTGAGGGAGTCCTGGATTAGGGGGTGTCCGGATAGCCGGACTACCATCATCAGCCGAACTACCATCGGCCGGACTATCATCATCGACCGGACTCCAAGACTATGAAGATACAAGATTGAAGACTTCGCCCCGTGTCCGGATGGGACTTTCCTTGGCGTGGAAGGCAAGCTTGGCGATACGGATACGTAGATCTCCTACCATTGTAACCGACTCTATGTAACCCTAGCCCTCTCCGGTGTCTATATAAACCGGATGGCTCTAGTCCGTAGGACACAACAACAACAACAACAACAACAACAACAACAACAACAACAACAACCATTACAATCATACCATAGGCTAGCTTCTAGGGTTTAGCCTCCTTGATCTCGTGGTACATCCACTCTTGTAAACATCCACAATATCAATATCAATCAAGCAGGACGTAGGGTTTTACCTCCATCAAGAGGGCCCGAACCTGGGTAAAACATCGTTTCCCTTGTCTCCTGTTACCATCCGCCTAGACGCACAGTTCGGGACCCCCTACCCGAGATCCGCCAGTTTTGACACCGACATTGGTGCTTTCATTGAGAGTTCCTCTGTGTCGTCACCGATAGGCTTGATGGGCTCTTCAATCGACAACGACGCAGTCCTGGGTGAGACTTTTCTCCCCGGACAGATCTTCGTATTCGGCGGCTTCGCACTGCGGGCCAACTCACTTGGCCATCTGGAGCAGATCGAAAGCTACGCCCCTGGCCGTCAGGTCAGGTTTGGAAGCCTAAACTTCACGGCCGATATCCGCGGGGACTTGATCTTCGATGGATCTGAGCCAGAGCCGAGCATGCCGCGCTGTCACGATGGGCACGACCTAACTCTGCCGCCGGACAGCACCTTGGAGGCCGCACACGAATCCGCTCCGACCCATAGTCTGGAGCCGATCGCTCGGATCAAGGACGGATGGCTGGACACTGCCTCGGGAGCTGCAACTTCTACGGCGGTAGAGCCGAACACTTACCTTGTCCCGCATAAAGCTCATGACTCCGAGGTGCCGGACTCCCTGCCGGACTCCGAACCTCCAGCGCCCCTGCCAGTCGAATCCGATTGGGCGCCGATCATGGAATTCACCGCTGCGGACATCTTTCAGCACTCACCCTTTGGCGATATCTTAAATTCGCTGAAACATCTCTCGCTATCCGGAGAGCCATGGCCGAACTACGGCCAGGATGGTTGGGATGCGGACGACGAAGAAATTCAGGGCCCACCCACCACCCACTTCGTAGCCACCATCGACGATCTAACCGACGTACTCGACTACGACTCCGAAGACATCGACGGTATGGACGACGATGCCGGAGACTATCAAGAACCAGTGCCTACAGGACACTGGAAGACCACCTCGTCATACGACATATATATGGTGGACACCCCAAAAGATGGGGACGGCGAAGAAGCAACGGAGGCCGGTTCCTTAAAGAAACAGCCCAAGCGCCGACATCAGCGGCGCCGCTCTAAATCCCGCCACAGCAAGAATAGAGATTCCGACACAGGAGATAATAACACCCCAGAAAGTGCCGAAGACAACCCCCTCCAGCACGATCCAGCGCAGAAGGAGGTAGAAGCAAGCCCTCATGAGAGGGCGGCAGACGAAGAGGTCGAGGATGATAATTACTTACCTCCCTCCGGAGACGAGGCAAGCCTCGACGACGATGAATTCGTCGTGCCTGAGGATCCCGCCGAACAAGAGCATTTCAGACACAGGCTAATGGCCATGGCAAACAGCCTAAAGAAAAAGCAGCAACAGCTTCAAGCTGATCAAGACCTACTGGCCGACAGATGGACCGAGGTCCTCACGGCCGAAGAGTATGAACTCGAACGCCCCTCCAAAAGTTACCCAAAACGCAAGTTCCTCCCCCGACTAGAGGAGGAAGCATACAAACCTGCATCACCAGCGCACAATACGGCAGACCGACCACCTCGTGGCCGCGACAGAGAGGCATGCAAGCCCTCCACCAAAACCGTACCCCGGCATCGCTCAAAAAGCATGAAGCCACGGGGGAACGCGCCGGACTTGCGGGATATATTGGAGGACAAGGCAAGACAATCCAGATCTAACTATGGATCACGTGGGCGCCCTAAAACCCACGACGAATACCGTCATGCCGGATACAGTTACTCCGGCCGGGCCGAACACAGCAGACAACGCTCTCTCGAGCTACGTCGCGATATTGCTCAATACAGAGGCGCCGCACACCCACTATGCTTCACAGATGAAGTAATGGATCATCAAATCCCTGAAGGGTTTAAACCTGTTAACATCGAATCCTACGATGGCACAACAGACCCCGCGGTTTGGATTGAGGATTATCTCCTCCATATACATATGGCCCACGGCGACAATCTTCACGCCATCAAATATCTCCCGCTCAAGCTTAAAGGACCAGCTCGGCATTGGCTTAACAGCCTGCCCGCAGAGTCAGTTGGATGCTGGGAAGACCTGGAAGCCGCATTCCTCGACAACTTCCAGGGCACGTATGTGCGACCACCGGATGCAGATGACCTAAGCCACATAATCCAGCAGCCAGACGAATCGGCCAGGCAATTCTGGACACGGTTCTTAACAAAGAAAAATCAAACCGTCGACTGTCCGGATGCAAAGGCCCTCGCAGCCTTCAAACATAACATCCGCGACGAGTGGCTGGCCCGGCACCTAGGACAGGAAAAGCCGAAATCCAGGGCAGCCCTCACATCACTCATGACCCGATTCTGTGCGGGAGAGGATAGCTGGCTAGCTCGCAGCAACAACCTCAGCAAAAATGCTGGCAGTCCGGATACGAAGGACCGCAATGGCAGGTTGCGTCGAAACAAAAACAAACGCCGCATTAACGGCGACAGCAATGAGGATACGGCAGTCAATGCCGGATTCCGAGGCTCCAAGCCCGGTCAACGGAAGAAGCCATTCAAAGGAACCACTCCGGGCCCGTCCAATTTGGACCGAATACTCGACCGCTCCTGTCAAATACATGGAACCCCCGAAAAGCCAGCTAACCACACCAACAGAGATTGTTGGGTATTCAAGCAGGCAGGCAAATTAATCGCCAAATACAATGACAAGGGGCTACACAGCGATGACGAGGAAGAGACCCGGCCGCCGAACAACAGAGGACAAAAGGGATTCCTCCCTCAAGTTCGGACGGTAAACATGATATACGCAACGCATATACCCAAGAGGGAGCGGAAGCGTGCACTAAGGGACGTATACGCGATGGAGCCAGTCGCCCCAAAATTCAACCCATGGTCCTCTTGCCCGATCACTTTTGATCGAAGAGACCATCCTACCAGTATCCGCCATGGCGGATTCGCCGCATTGGTTTTAGACCCAATCGTCGATGGATTTCACCTCACCAGAGTCCTGATGGACGGCGGCAGTAGCCTGAACCTGCTTTATCAGGATACAGTGCGCAAGATGGGCATAGACCCTTCAAGGATTAAACCTACAAAGACAACCTTCAAAGGCGTCATACCAGGTGTCGAGGCCAGTTGTACAGGCTCAGTCACACTGGAAGTGGTCTTCGGATCCCCGGATAATTTCCGAAGCGAGGAGTTAATCTTCGACATAGTCCCGCTCCGCAGTGGCTATCACGCTCTGCTCGGACGAACCGCGTTCGCAAAATTCAACGCGGTGCCGCATTATGCATACCTTAAGCTCAAGATGTCAGGCCCTCGTGGAGTCATCACGGTCAATGGAAACACGGAACGCTCCCTCCGCACGGAGGAACATACAGCGGCTCTCGCGGCAGAAGTACAGAGCAGCTTTTTAAGGCAATTTCAGAGTCCGGCCGTTAAACGACCGGACACGGCCAAACGCGCCCGGAGCAACATCAACCAAGACCACCTGGCACGTTACGAGCACGCGTAGCAATGTGGCCTCAACCCCAGCCCTCGCACAATTGTAAGACAAACTCTCCGCGTACATAATTACGCCTTGGAGATACCATGGGCATAGGGGAAGAGGCACAGCCACAACAGACCCAGAGTGCGGTTCGACCACACCAGGGGCTCCCAAGTGTGGCTCTTTTTATCTTTTATTTCTCTCTTTTTTATACAGAACTCTGTCTGGCAGCGAACCTGCCGAACTCATGATGCAACAACCAGGGAGGGACAAAGGCCACGACGAACACTCAGGTGGTCTCCATTACGAGCATTAAATTTGTTAAATACACCATTCCGCGGCCTACCCCTGGAGGGAGACGCCTTTAATTCGTCCAATCCCTTGCTTTCCGCACTATTTTATCATTCCGCACTCATAGCAGATCTTCTCGAATAAAATGCAGCACTTTTTGCCCATAATTGCATCACCTTATATATAAATGTTCATTTACGACATGTTGCATTCGTACATTTTGGTACGGCCAAATACACCAGGGGCTTATGTTCCCCGCATTATGGTGTGATAAAGTCCGAACACTTTCACAAGTGCGGCACCCCGAACTTATAGCATTATATGAATCGGCTTCGAATCATGTCTTGGGTCAATAGTTGGGTTTGCCCGGCTCCCATGTTTGGCACCTTACGTTTCGTTCTATCGGCTAAGGTAGCACTAGGAGAACCACTGCGATTGCGCCCCGGTTGAGCCGGGTTAATGCCTCAGTGGAGAAAGCTAAAACTGACTGTCATGATAAGGCGAGAGACTGGTCGCTGTTCGAGAGGTCCTTTCGGGTCCTTAAAGACCTACGCCGCTTCGAGCGGAGTTCCGGATAATGTCCGACGAAGGCGTGGATAGCGCCCCTAATTCAGTCTTCCGAATACTAGGGGCTTCACCGAAATTTAAAATTATAGAATTCTATGGCTAAGTGAGAGTGTTCAAGCACTATAAGTCCGGTTGCCTTGATCGTTGTGTTGAGCGCCTCCCTAGATGGACCCAAAAATGGGAACAAGAGTGCTCAAGTTTATTCCGAACACCCCAGCACTCGTGGCATGGGGGCTGAAGCCGATGACTTGCCATCTCTCAGATTTAATAAACGGCCGCACAGAAGGTAATATTTTAAATTAACAAGCGTTGCTTAGCGCATATGAACAAAGTTTTCAGCGCACAGGATAACACATTGCGAATTTACTCAATAATTACATCCCTGGGGCACTCATCCGCAATCTTGCGGGCACCTTTCAGGACAGTCCTATAGTACATTTCGGGCGTACGATATTCCTTGCCCGCTGGTGGCGCGTCAGTGATTAGCTTCTCCGCATCCAGCTTGCCCCAATGCACCTTTGCGCGGGCAAGGGCTCGACGAGCACCTTCAATACAGGCGGAGCGCTTGATAGCCTCCACCCAGGGGCACGCATCCACCAACCGTCGCACGAGGCCGAAGTAGCTCCCAGGCATGGCCTCTCGAGGCCACAGCCGGACTATGAGGCCCTTCATGGCCTACTCGGCCACCTTGTGGAGCTCGACCAGCTGCTTCAGCTGGTCGCTAGGGGGCACCGGATGGCCGGCCTCAGCATATTAAGACCAGAAGACCTTCTCCGTTGAGCTCCCCTCCTCGGCTCAGTAGAATGCGGCGGAATCAGACACGCTGCGAGGCAGATCTGCAAACGCCCCTGGAGAGCTCCGAATTCGGGTAAGTAACACGTAATTTACATTCACATGCTTGCTTTGCATGAAAAATGCCTTACCCGCCGCTATCTTCCTCACCAACTCAATCTCCTGAAGGGACTTATGGGCATCGGCCTTGGCAGTCTTGGCACTTTCGAGAGCCGAGGCAAGCTCGGACTCTCGAGTCTTTGAGTCACGCTTCAAACTCTCATGCTTTTCCATGAGAGCCTGGAGCTCTTGCCGAACCACCACCACCTGCGCCTCCTGCTTTTCTCGCTCTGCCCGTTCCGCGGCCGCATTGCGTTCTGCCGCGGACACGGCCTCCTTCAGGGTCGCCACCTCGCTCGTGGCCCCTGCAGTACCCATGTTATCCTTGTTATTTTTTGTTGCAACCTAAATCCTTTTCTCTAAGGTACAAGTTCAAAGTGGTGTTACTCACCTTCTTTGTCCTGGAGCTGCTCCTTGGCGCGACCGAGCTCTTGCTCGGACCGCTCGAGCTCCTGCTTCAAAGCACCGACCTCCGCAGTCAGTGCGGCAGAGGTCAGCAGCGCAGCCTGCAACCCATATTGACATAATTTTTTAGCAACCCTGCGTATATCTTGTTTTTTTTTAGATCCTCAGTCCGGCTTTTCTTTCCGAACACCGAACCGAGCATCAGGGGCTACTGTCTATGCGGTATTACATTGCATATTTTTAACTTCTTACCTCAAAGCCTGATAGAAGGCTACTGCAGGCTTCGGTCAGCCCGCTCTTGGCGAGCTGTACCTTCTGAATCACCGCACTCATAATAGTGCGGTGTTCTTCCTCAATGGAAGCGCTCTGGAGCGCCTCCAACAAATTATTCGGCGCCTCCGGTTGGACGAAAGCCGCCGGCGTCACGGTCTTGCCCTTCGTGTGAAGGGGCCGTCGGCCGGACTCCGGAACCACTGCGGGTTTTGATATGGAGTCCGGCGCAAAGTCCGGGAGGACGCCTTGTGGCGCCTCCGGAGCCTCCCCCTGATGGGTCCCTTCTTGGGATCCCACCTCGGTGTCCTCGGTGTCGCGAGGGGTGGAGGCGGTCGGGATGGAGTCTACATCCGACGGAGCCAACGACCCGCTCGATGAAGCGGGGAGATCATCATTGGCCGGACTACAGGCAGCATGCGGCATCAGAATGACACTATGTGACACAGAAAAAGAAATTATAAATCACTCAGGAGTCCGGATACTTACGATCTCGCTGGAGGCCTGGCCCTTGAAGGCCATTCTTCCTCGCCAACGTTGATGTTGGCGGAGCTGTCCGGGGGAATAGTCCTTCCCCTCTTGGACCCTTCGGCCTCCCCTGTTGGGGAAGCCTTCCTCTTCTTCTCTCCCTCCTCTGGGAGAGAGTCCTCTTTCTCCTCCTCGTTTTCAGGGGAGGAGTCCGCCCCGGAGTCGTCGGACACCTGAAAACGGGAACTCTTTCGAGCACCCGTGGCCTCCTTCTTGGCCTTCTTCTCCGGCACCACGTGCGGTGCCGGAACCAGCAGCCTCGCTAGACGAGCGTCTACTAGGTTTTCTGGCATAGGAGCCAGGCAGATAATCTGCTCTGCCTTCCTCATCCAGTCCTGTCAAAGGAAAAGGGGAAATTAAAACCTGCATAGAGTCAAACTATGAAAAGCAAGTGTCCCGTAAAGGGGTAGAATCACTTACCTCGTCGGCTTGGCGCTGCGAGCGAAATCCGCGATCTTCAGTCGTGGATGCGAGGGCTTCGGCGCCCTTAAACAGCACCCTCCAGGCGCCTTCGTACGTCGTGTCGAAGAGCCCGCTCAGCACCTGGTGCTGTTCCGGATTGAACTCCCACAGATTGAATGCCCGCTCTCGGCATGGGAGAATCCGGCGGATGAGCATGACTTGGACCACGTTAACCAGCCTGAGCTTCTTCACCAGCTTCTGGATATAGGCTTGGAGTCCCGTCACCTCCTCCGAACTACCCCACAGCAAGCCCTTCTCTTTCCAGGAGGTGAGCTGCGTGGGGATACCAGATCTGAACTCGGGGGCCGCCGCCCACTTAGGGTCGCGCGGCTCGGTGATATAGAACCACCCCGATTGCCACCCCTTGACGGATTCCATGAAGGCCCCTTCGAACCAAAGGACATTGGGTATCTTGCCCAACATGGCGCCTCCGCACTCCGCTTGAGTGCCCTTCACTACCTTCGGCTTGACATTGAAGGTCTTGAGCCACAAGCCGAAGTGGGGCTGGATGCAGAGGAAGGCCTCGCACACGACGATAAACGCCGAGATGTGGAGGATGAAGTTCGGCGCCAGATCATGGAAATCCAGGCCGTAGTAGAACATGAGCCCCCGGACAAAGGGGTGAAGTGGAAAACCCAGTCCGCGGAGGAAGTGGGGAAGAAAAATGACCCTCTCATGGGGCCTGGGGGTGGGGATGAGCTGCCCCTCGTCGGGCAGCCAATGCGCGATGTCGCCGGACACGTAGTCGGCGCTGCGCAGTCTTTCAATGTGCTCCTCCGTAACGGAGGAGGTCATCCACTTGCCTCCCAGTCCGGACATAACTGGGGAAGGTTGAGACAAGATGTGCGGGCTTGGGCGCTGGAGCTCGAGTGCGCGGAGATGGATAAGCAAAGGAGGAAGAAGGCGTAGGTGAAAAGGTGAATCCTTATCCCTTATATGGGCGGGCGAAGTCTACGCGTCCCCCACCGGCCTGGTAAAACTCGCTTATCCCCCAAGCGTCACCATCAATGGCGCGGTTGGGTTACCCACGTCCGTATTGATGAGAATCCCGGATTAAGGTGGAACACGATCTCTGCTTCGACAAGACGTGCCAAGGAAACCGCTTCGCTAAATGCGCTGAGGTGGTAGAGTAAAAAATGATTCAAGTAATGGCTTGGTAGTGGCGTGATGTCATGCCGCAAAAAAAACGTCAGCAGATTGAACTTGTGTATATATTGTTCTCTCTACGGTGGAATGTGGAATTTATTTTGCAGAGCCGGACACTATCCTGGTGTTCACAATCTTCTATCATTCGGAGGAGGAACCCGCCTTGCAATGCCAAGCAATATACGCGCCGGACTTATCGTCATTGAAGCCTGGTTCAGGGGCTACTGAGGGAGTCCTGGATTAGGGGGTGTCCGGATAGCCGGACTACCATCATCAGCCGAACTATCATCGGTCGGACTATCATCATCGACCGGACTCCAAGACTATGAAGATACAAGATTGAAGACTTCGCCCCGTGTCCGGATGGGACTTTCCTTAGCGTAGAAGGCAAGCTTGGCGATACGGATACGTAGATCTCCTACCATTGTAACCGACTCTATGTAACCCTAGCCCTCTCCGGTGTCTATATAAACCGGATGGCTCTAGTCCGTAGGACACAACAACAACAACAACCATTACAATCATACCATAGGCTAGCTTCTAGGGTTTAGCCTCCTTGATCTCGTGGTAGATCCACTCTTGTAAACATCCACAATATCAATATCAATCAAGCAGGACGTAGGGTTTTACCTCCATCAAGAGGGCCCGAACCTGGGTAAAACATCGTGTCCCTTGTCTCCTGTTACCATCCGCCTAGACGCACAGTTCGGGACCCCCTACCCGAGATCCGCCGGTTTTGACACCGACAACGACCACACTAATGTTTGTGCTGCTGCCATTGTGGCAAAAGGGGCAACGACGTGTGTTGGTTGCAGGAGATGGACTGACCACCTAGGCATCACATCTAGCAAGATTAACCACTACTTTTTACAAGAATTAGCCAGCAATTAAAAGTGTGAGAAATAATAGTTCTAGTAATTATAATTTCCAAAAACTAGTAGCAACCACTGTTTTTGGTTCATTTCCTACGAATAAAAACACTCCTGGGTGGACACACAAAATCACGATAAAAATAGTGGCAGCAAGAAGCAATCAGAAGTGAATATGCAGTACTGCTATAATGGAATATTAGTCAGAATCAAAGTTCAGATAACTATGGCACACACATCATACAATATTTTTGACTTACATAAGCCTGAAACGGGAACTTCATTTTTCAAAAAGTTAGCAATTCCGAATGCACTAGCAATGTAATTGAATTTTTTAGACCATAGTAATTGAAATTAAAGAAAATTTCTTTATAAAACATTTTGTTTTTTCCATTTGCACAATAATTATGTCCTTGTCAGTACGACTCATCAGAATTGTAGAGCGACATCCTTGTCAGTACGACTCATCAGTACTAGTGCTCTTTTTTCCAAAAAAAAATGTGTTACAATAGAAGCATTTTTCTTCTACGGATGTTACTGTTAATATTAAGAATATTACTGATCAGTACTAGTATTTTGTGTAAGTCGTACTGATCAGTACTGCTACTTGTCATACTGCTGAGCACTAGTACTGATCTAGCTAACATAGAGAATTTTTCATCTAGTGGACTTCCAACATTACATTAGAAAAAGCGAGCTCCAAAATAAACAACTAGATTAGAATAGAAGCATTGGCTTGTATTAGAAACGATGAGCTACG
>NC_041385.1:801649637-801651702 GCF_002162155.2 Triticum dicoccoides
CCCATGCTCAGCTAATTGGATTAGCGATACGTTTTGTTACGGGGGTTTGCATATGGATGAACTGACTAACCCATTTTTCTTGTACTGAAGCTTGTTTTCAAAAACTTAAGACAATGCAAATATTAGCTACAATATGGACATTAAGATTGGGAAGTACATGAACCGAATAGCATTCAAAAGATGAAGTGTAAAAATGAAGCTCCAAAGCCCTTACGATCTTTGAACTACATGCGAAATTGAAATGTGGTGCATCAATCACAGTGGAAAACACATAAACAGTAGCAACAATTCTCCAGCTCAGGACGACCGGGAAGTAGACGAACTGAAACACATTCAAAAGTTGAACTAAAAAAATTGAAGTTCCCCTCAGATATCTGACACAAAGCATAGTGGACTTATGTTCTTGTGTACTTTGAACTTTTAAAGTTTTGAAAATTGAACATTTTTCCTTTGTGTACTTTAACTCTTAATGCTAGTTGGAGACAAATACCTTTTCTGTTGTGTACTGAGAAGAGAAAAAACTATTTTTCGTGCTAAACTGCTGCTTTTTTGGATTGCCAGAGGAAAATTACAGCACACAGAAAAACTGCTGGAACATAGGAATAACATCATCAAATTTCATCAAAATATTTTTTCTTCTCATAGGCATTTCGACAAGTAACTAAAGAGCATCAAATTTAGCACATAAGTAGCATGAGATTTGAATGAGCATCAGCAAAAAGAAATTGCAACATCAACTGCCTTTGTGATTCCACCACGAGGCACTAGGGGGGAGATGGGGAAGAGTGCAGTCGACGGTACTGTGCCACGGCAAGGAAGTGGGGCTGGGGCCGCAACGACGCTCTAGGGGAGGGAGCCGGTCGGCGGAGGCGCACTGGGAAAGGGAGCCGGGTGGATCCAGGGTGCTGCTGCAATGAACGACATGCGGTGGTGGCGTCGAACGGCCTGCAGTGATGGCGTCGAATGGCCATGGCGGCAGTGGGGGAGGACTTATGTTCCTTTCTACGTAGTACTGAACTATTGAAAGTTTGAAATCTAAACTTTTGTTATTAAGTACCAATACTACATAACACAAAAATCCAATTTTTTTATGTGTACCAATAATTTTGTTCTTTAAGTTTCTGCACTTTTTTTTTCTATAACGACTATAATCATTTCTGTACCCCTGCCAATGATATTTTTGAACTTCAATTATAAATAAAGAACACATACTAGACAAATACATCCACATAGGGGTCTTCTTCGGGGGTCAGCCTGGTTGCCGAAACAACAGCAGCAACCATGGAGGGCCTAGACTGGACTAGGTCGTACTGCAGCAGCACCAGCTCCACGAAAAAAGATCGTGCTCTCCATCTAGACAAATACGTCCAAGAGAAGACGAGAGAAACATCGGCACATGGGTTCACTGTTTTGGCAAAATGGAAAATACGTACTACATCTACAGAATTTGTGAAAATCTGGTGTTCCTTTTACCTCCTTGTCGCTCTTCTTATCTTAGGAGGAGGACACAGCCTTGGCGAATCACACGAGGAAGACGTAAGCAGGCATATCTACTGGCAATACTTGGCGTACCGGACAACCTGCACCGAAGGTGCATTTAAGCATCAAAAGGCAAAGTGACTACGCGAGGGACAAAATAGAAAGAGTGTGCATGTAAAGATTATAAGAAACATGTGCATTTATGGATCTTCGCAAAAGCTTAGTACAAATAAACCATCGGAGCAGGAAGAGAGAGATGGATACCTCCTCTGCAGGCGTCCGCATACTTGACCTTGAGGCACAAACTGGGGTTCAGCCTAGCTGCTGCATCCTTGTGCTGGTGCCGTTGAGTGGGTATGGAACTTCGGCGATGTACAGGAGCTCATCGTTGTAGCATGATATCAAGCCTGGGAGGGCACGAGCGGCTTCAGGGAGAGGAAGGAGTGCGGCAGGGGTCGTTAACCTGGTCCTCGCCGTGGCTGCTGTGGCAGGACGCAGAGGAGAACCCGGGCGGGGCGGCGGTGGGGAGAACCCTGGATTTAGATCGCCTCATCGCAAGGCAGACGGGCTATGGGGAGTTGAGGCT
>NC_041385.1:801651999-801652664 GCF_002162155.2 Triticum dicoccoides
GGGGATGCATTATCGAGTATGATCTAATTGGCGACGGCGAGTTGGAGTTCAGACTGGGGTGGGGGACGAATCTGCCAGGCTGTGTACGCGTTGACTTGTGTCGTCCTCGCCCACCTTCCTTTTGTGGAGCGTCAAGATGGAATGGCTGGCCAGCACTAATTGCTCTCAATTAATGACTTTCCATCCCAGATATTTGCTTAATGCGGTAGAATTGGTCTCAGTACTCAGGAGCAAAAAACAAAAAGGGAGATACAAAAAAAGTATAAATGTAATTTAAAAAGTAGAAATATGTTAATTGTGTATAGGAAAAATATTAGTCATATGTATAAAAAAAGTTTGTGTCAATTAAAAAAAGTCATCCATTTTTAGAAAATGTACATGACATTCAAAAAATGCTTATACAAATATTGAAAAAAAAATTGTGCATTTAAAATGTATGTCATATTTAAAACAACTAGTAAATGCGCACGTGCAATGCACGTTAATATTTAGGCAATATATTAATTACATGTGTTGCACGTTAATATTTAGGCAATATATTAATTGCACTCTGATATTAGGTATGTTATTCTCTGTGTGTTAATTCTGTGATTAGTGCAATATTTGGTATGATATTAATTGCACGTTAAACACGTTGAGTGCGCGCCATTGGAGCAGTCTAGATC
>NC_041385.1:801652965-801665309 GCF_002162155.2 Triticum dicoccoides
TTGGATTGACTTAGTTTGATGACCGAGATCAGTTGAATCTGCCTCTTTGGGTCTTTTTATATTGGTATAGATGCAAGGTCACCATCCCAGATCAACCAGAGAATCGTTTGTGACAAACAGATCAGCCGGAGGCGAAGGGGAAAAATTGGTCTGGCTCGTGAGCTCACCTTGGTCGCCGTCGTCCTTGTCGCTCCCGAGGTCGTTAACCTGGTCCTGGCCACGGCTACTGTGGGAGGACGCAGAGGAGAACCTGGGCAGGAAGGAGGTAGGGAGAACCCTGGATTTAGATCGCCTCATCGCAAGGCAGACGGGCTATGGGGAGTTGAGGCTAGTGGGGACGCATTATCGAGTATGATCTCATTGGCAACGGCGAGTTGGAGTTCAGACTAGGGTGGGGGACGCATCTACCAGGCTGCGTATGCGTTGACTTGTGTCGTCTTCGCCCACCTTCCTTTTGTGGAGCGTCAAGATGGAATCGCTGGCCAGCACTAATTGCTCTAAATTAATGGCTATCCATCCCGGATATTTTCTTAACGCGGCAGAATTGGTCACAGGAGTCAGGGTGCAAAAAACAAAAAGGGAGATAAAAAAATTATAAATGTAATTTAAAAAGTAGAAATATGTTAATTGTGTATAGAAAAAATGTTAGTCATATGTATAAAAAAAGTTTGTGACAATTAAAAAAAGTCATATGTTTTAAAAAAAATGTACATGCCATTCAAAAAATGCTTATACAAATGTAGAAAAAATGTTTGTGTATTTAAAATGTATGTCACATTTAAAAAACTAGTAAATGCGCACGTGCAATGCACGCTAATATTTAGGCAATATATTAATTACACACGGATATTAGGTATGCTATTATTTTTATGTTAATTTTGTGATTAGTGCAATATTTGGTATGATATTAATTCCACGTTAAACACGTTGAATGCTTGCCATTGGACCAGTCTAGGTCGTTGGATTGACTTAGTTTGATGGCCGAGATCAGTTTAATCTGCCTGTTCGGGTCTTTTTATATTGGTGTAGATGCAAGGTCACCATCCGAGATCAAAGAAAGAATCGTTTGTGACAAACAGATCAGACAGAGGCGAAGGGGAAAAATCGGTCTGGCTCGTGAGCTCACCTTGGTCGTCGTCGCCCATGTCGCTCCCGAGGTCGTTAACCTGGTCCTGGCAACGGCTGCTGTGGCAGGACACAGAGGAGAACCTGGGCGGGAAGGTGGTAGCGAGAACTCTGGATTTAGATCGCCTCATCGCAAGGCAGACGGCCTATGGGGAGTTGAGGCTGGTGGGAACGCATTATCAAGTATGATCTCATTGGCGACGGCGAGTTGGAGTTCAGACTGGGGTGGGGGACGCATCTGCCAGGTTGCGTATGCGTTGAGTTGTGTCGTCCTCGCCCACCTTCCTTTTGTGGAGTGTCAAGATGGAATCGCTGGCCAGCACTAATTGCTCTAAATTAATGACTATCTATCCCAGATATTTGCTTAAGCGGCAGAATTGATTTCAGGAGTCAAGACGCAAAAAACAAAAAGGAAGATACAAAAAAATTATAAATGTAATTTAAAAAGTAGAAATATGTTAATTATGTATAGGAAAAATGTTAGTCATATGTATAAAATAAGTTTGTCACAATTAAAAGAGTCATACATTTTTTTAAAATGTACATCCATTCAAAAAATGCTTATACAAATGTAGAAAAATTGTTTGTGTATTTAAAATGTATGTCACATTTAAAACAAATAGTAAATGCACACGTGCAATGCACGTTAATATTTAGGCAATATATTAATTGGACGTGTTGCACGTTAATATTTATGCAATATATTAATTGCACGCGGATATTAGATATGCTATTATTTGTGTGTTAATTCTGTGATTAGTGCAATATTAGGTATGATATTAATTCCACGTTAAACATGTTGAATGTTTGCCATTGGAGCAGTCTAGGTCATTGTATTGACTTAGTTTGATGGCCGAGATCAGTTGGATCTGCCTCTTTGTGTTTTTTATATTGGTATAGATATAGATGCAAGGTCACCATCCGAGATCAACCAGAGAATCGTTTGTGACAAACAGATCAGCCAGAGGCGAAGAGAAAAATCGGTCTGGCTCGTGAGCTCACCTTGGTCGTCATCGTCCTTGTCGCTCCTGAGGTCGTTAACCTGGTGCTGGCCCTGGCTGCTGTGGCAGGACGCAGAGGACAACCCGGGTGGGGCGGCGGTAGGGAGAACCCTGGATTTAGATCGCCTCGTCGCAAGGAAGACAGGTTATAGGGAGTTGAGGCTGGGGGTACGCATTATCGGGTATGATCTCATTGGCGACGGCGAGTTGGAGTTCAGACTGGGGTGGGGGACACATCTGCCAGGCTGCGTATGCATTGACTTGTGTCGTCCTCTCCCACCTTCCTTTTGTGGAGCGTCAAGATGGAATCGCTGGCCAGCACTAATTGTTCTCAATTAATGACTATCCATCCCAGATATTTGCTTAACGCGGCCGAATTGTTCTCGGGAATCAGGATGCAAAAATCAAATAGGGAGATACAAAGAAATTATAAATATAATTTAAAAAGTAGAAATATGTTAATCATGTATAGGAAAAATGTTAGTCACATGTATAAAAAAAGTATGTGACAATTAAATAGAGTCATACATTTTTTAAAAATGTACATGCCATTAAAAAATGCTTATACAAATGTAGAAAAATGTTTGTGTATTTAAATTGTATGTCACATTTAAAACAACTAGTAAATGCGCACGTGCAATGCACGTTAATATTTAGGCAATATGTTAATTGCACGTGTTGCACGTTAATGTTTAGGCAATATATTATTTGCATGCTGATATTAGGTATGCTATTATTTGTGTGTTAATTCTGTGATTAGTGCAATACTACGTATGATTTTAATTCCACGTTAAACACGTTGAATGCTCGCCATTGGAGCAGTCTACGTCGTTGGATTGACTTAGTTTGATGGTCGAGATCAGTTGGATCTGCCTCTTTGAGTCTTCTTATATTGATATAGATATAGATGCAAGGTCACCATTCGAGATCAACCAGCGAATCGATTGTGACAAACATATCAGCCAGAGGCGAAGGGGAAAAATCGGTCTGGCTCGTGAGCTCAGCTTGGTAGTCGTCGTCCTTGTCGCTCCCGAGGTCGTTAACCTGGTCCTCACCGTGGCTGCTGTGGCAGGACGCAGAGGAGAACCCGGGCGGGGCAGCGGTGGGTAGAACCTTGGATTTAGATCGCCTCATCGCAAGTTAGACGGGTTATGGGGAGTTGAGGCTGGGGGGATGCATTATCAAGTATGACCTAATTGGCGACGGCGAGTTGGAGTTCAGACTAGGGTGGGGGACGCATCTGCCAGGCTGCGTACGCATTGACTTGTGTCGTCCTCGCCCACCTTCCTTTTGTGGAGCGTAAAGATCGAATGGCTGGCCAGCACTAATTGCTCGCAATTAATGACTATCCATCCCAGATATTTGCTTAACGCGGCAGAATTGGTCTCAATACTCAGGACGCAAAAAACAAAAAGGAAGATAAAAAAAGTATAAATGTAATTTAAAAAGTAGAAATATGTTAATTGTGTATAGGAAAAATGTTAGTCATTTGTATAAAAAAAGTTTGTGACAATTAAAAAAAGTCATCCATTTTTAAAAAATGTACATGACATTCAAAAAATGCTTATACAAATACTGAAAAAATGTTTGTGTATTTCAAATGTATGTCACATTTAAAACAACTAGTAAATGCGCACGTGCAATGCACGTTAATATTTGGGCAATATATTAATTGTACGTGTTGCACGTTAATATTTAGGCAATATATTAATTGCACTCTGGTATTAGGTATGTTATTCTCTGTGTGTTAATTCTGTGATTAGTGCAATATTTGGTATGATATTAACTGCATGTTAAACACGTTGAATGCTCGCCATTGAAGCAGTCTACGTCGTTGGATTGACTTAGTTTGATGGCCGAGATCAGTTGAATCTGCCTCTTTGGGTCTTTTTATATTTGTATAGATGCAAGGTCACCATCCGAGATCAACCAGAGAATCGTTTGTGACAAATAGATCAGACAGAGGCTAAGGGGGGAAATCTATCTGTCTCATGAGCTCACCTTGGTCGCCGTCGTCCTTGTCGCCCCCGAGGTCGTTAACCTGGTCCTGGCCGCGGCTGCTGTGGGAGGACGCAGAGGAGAACCTGGGCAGGAAGGAGGTAGGGAGAACCCTGGATTTAGATCGCCTCATCGCAAGGCAGACGGGCTATGGGGAGTTGAGGCTAGTGGGGACGCATTATCAAGTATGATCTCATTGGCGATGGCGAGTTGGAGTTCAGACTGGGGTGGGGATGCATCTGCCACGCTACTTATGCGTTGACTTGTGTCGTCTTCGCCCACCTTCTTTTTGTGGAGCGTCAAGATGGAATCACTGGCCATCACTAATTACTCTCAATAATGACTATCCATCCCGGATATTTTCTTAACGAGGCAGAATTGGTCTCAGGAGTGAGAGCACAAAAAACAAAAAGGGAGATACAAAAAATTATAAATGTAATTTAAAAAGTAGAAATATGCTAATTGTGTATAGGAAACATGTTAGTCATATGTATAAAGAAAGTTTGTGCCAATTAAAAAAAGTAATACATTTTTAAAAAATGTACATGGCATTCAAAAAATGCATATACAAATGTAGAAAAAATGTTTGTGTATTTAAAATGTATGTCACATTTAAAACAACTAGTCAATGCGCACGTGCAATGCACGTTAATATTTACGCAATATATTAATTGCACATAGATATTAGGTATGCTATTTTTTTATGTTAATTCTGTGATTAGTGCAATATTCGGTATGATATTAATTCCACGTTAAACACATTGAATGTTTGCCAGTGGAGCAGTCTAGGTCGTTGGATTGACTTAGTTTGATGGCCGAGATCAGTTGGATCTGCCTCTTTGGGTCTTTTTATATTGGTATAGATGCCAGGTCACCATCCGAGATCAACCAGAGAATCGTTTGTGACAAACAGATCAGACAGAGGCGAAGGGGGAAAATAGGTTTGGCTCGTGAGCTCACTTTGGTCGTCGTCGCCCTTGTCGCTCCCGAGGTCGTTAACCTGGTCCTGGCGGCGGCTGCTGTGGCAGGACACAGAGGAGAACCCGGGCGGGAAGGAGGTAGGGAGAACCCTGGATTTAGGTCGCCTCATTGCAAGGCAGACAGCCTATAGGGAGTTGAGGCTGGTGGGGACGCATTATCGAGTATGATCTCATTGGCGACGGCGAGTTGGAGTTCAGGCTGGGGTGGGGGACGCATCTGCCACGCTTCGTATGCATTGACTTGTGTAGTCCTCGCCCACCTTCCTTTTGTGGAGCGTCAAGATGGAATCGCTGGCCATCACTAATTGCCTTCAATTAATGGCTATCCATCCTGGGTATTTTCTTAACGCGGCAGAATTGGTCTCGGGAGTCAGGGCGCAAAAAATAAAAAGGAGGTACAAAAAATTATAAATGTAATTTAAAAATTAGAAATATGATAATTGTGTATAGGAAAAATGTTAGTCATATGTATAAAAAAAGTTTGTGACAATTAAAAAAAGTCATACATTTTTAAAAAATGTACATGACATTCAAAAAATGCTTATACAAGTGTAGAAAAAATGTTTGGGTATTTAAAATGTATGTCATATTTAAAACAACTAGTAAATGCGCACGTGCAATGCACGTTAATATTTAGGCAATATATTAATTACACGTGTTGCATGTTAATATTTAGGCAATATATTAATTACACACGGTTATTAGGTATGCTATTATTTTTATGTTAATTCAATAATTAGTGCAATATTTGGTATGATATTAATTTCACGTTAAACACGTTGAATGCTTGTCATTGGAGTAGTCTAGGTCGTTGGATTGACTTAGTTTAATGGCCGAGATCAGTGGGATCTGTCTCTTTGGGTCTTTTTATATTTGTATAGATGCAAGGTCACCATCCGAGATCAACCAGAGAATCGTTTGTGACAAATAGATCAGACAGAGGCTAAGGGGGAAAATCGGTCTATCTCGTGAGCTCACCTTGGTCGCCGTCGTCCTTGTCGCTCCCGAGGTCGTTAACCTGGTCCTGGCCACGGCGGTTGTGGCAGGACGCAGTGGAGAACCCGGGCTGGCCAGCGATAGGGAGAACCCTGGATTTAGATCGCCTCATCGCAAGGCAGACGGGCTATGGGGAGTTGAGGCTGGGGGGCGCATTATCGAGTATGATCTCATTGGCGACGGCGAGTTGGAGTTCAGACTAGGGGTGGGGACACATCTGCCTGGCTGCGTATGTGTTGTCTTGTGTCGTCCTCGCCCACCTTCTTTTGTGGAGCGTCAAGATTGAATCGCTCGCCAACATTAATTGCTCTAAATTAATGACTATCCATCCCAGATATTTGCTTAATGCGGCAGAATTGGTCTCACGAGTCAGGACGCAAAAAAAGGGAGATAAAAAAATTATAAATGTAATCTAAAAAGTAGAAATATGTTAATTGTGTATAGGAAAAATGTTAGTCATATGTATAAAAAAGTTTGTGACAATTAAAAAAAGTCATACATTTTTAAAAAATGTACATGACATTCAAAAAATGCTTATACATATGTAGAAAAAATGTTTGTGTATTTAAAATGTATGTCACATTTAAAACAACTAGTATATGCGCACGTGCAATGCACATTAATATATAGGCAATATATTAATTGCACACGGATATTAGGTATGCTACTATTTTTATGTTAATTGTGTGATTAGTGCAATATTTGGTATGATATTAATTCCACGTTAAACACGTTGAATGGTTGTTATTGGAGCAGTCTAGGTCGTTGGATTGACTTAGTTTGATGGCCAAGATCAGTTGGATCTGCCTCTTTGGGTCTTTTTATATTGGTGTAGATGCAAGATCACCATCGGAGATCAACCAGAGAATCGTTTGTGACAAACAGATCAGACAGAGGCGAAGGGGAAAATCGGTCTGGCTCGTGAGCTCCCCTTGGTCGTCATCGCCTTGTCGCTCCCGAGGTCGTTAACCTGGACCTGGCGGCGGCTGCTGTGGCAGGACACAGAGGAGAACGTGGGCGGGAAGGAGGTAGGGAGAACCCTGGATTTAGATCGCCTCATCGCAAGGAGGACGGCCTATGGGGAGTTGAGGCTGGTGGGGACGCATTATCGAGTATGATCTCATTGGCGACGGCCAGTTGGAGTTCAGACTGGGGTGGGGGACGCATCTGTCAGGTTGCGTATGCGTTGAGTTGTGTCGTCCTTGCCCACCTTCCTTTTGTGGAGCGTCAAGATGAAATTGCTGGCCAGCACTAATTGCTCTCAATTAATGACTATCCATCCTAGATATTTTCTTAAGCGGCAGAACTGATTTCAGGAGTCAGGACGCAAAAAACAACAAGGAAGATACAACAAAATTATAAATGTAATTTAAAAAGTAGAAATATGTTAATTATGTATAGGAAAAATGTTAGTCATATGTATAAAAAAAGTTTGTCACAATTAAAAAGAGTCGTACATTTTTAAAAAATGCTTATACAAATGTAGAAAAACTGTTTGTGTATTTAAAATGTATGTCACATTTCAAAACAAATAGTAAATGCGCACGTGCAATGCACGTTAATATTTAGGCAATATATTAATTGCACGTGTTGCTCGTTAAAATTTAGGCAATATATTAATGGCACGTGGATATTAGGTATGCTATTATTTGTGTGTTAATTCTGTGATTAGTGCAATATTTGGTATGATATAAATTGCACGTTAAACACGTTGAATGCTCGCCATTGGAGCAGTCTACATCGTTGGATTGACTTAGTTTGATGGCCGAGATCAGTTGGATCTGCCTCTTTAAGTCTTCTTATATTGATATAGATATAGATGCAAGGTCACCATTCGAGATCAACCATCGAATCGATTGTGACAAACAGATCAGCCAGAGGCGAAGGGACACTACAAGAAATATGTTAACTAGTGACCTTCTGTCAGTGACCCCGGAAGAATTGGTCATAGATCTATGACCATTTCAGACCAATTGGTCAAAAGCTGTTCGGGGGGCTCCAAACCCTAAACCATTGCGACCATTTTGGTGAGAAAGGTCATAATTTCCTTACACCAAATGGTCACAAAGCAAACAGGATTGGTCCGCTGCCTTATTTCTAGTTGTTAACAACCAAAATAGATGGTCATAACCATGTAGATTGTGGTGGGTTATGATGACTAGGCGCCATCTCATCAGTTTTGCCTATGTGTCATGTCCATGTGTCAAATTTTGCCCTAGGTTGTGAAGCAACCTATATTTCTGTTATTCCAAAAAATCCCAAATAATTCTCATAAATTGTTTGGATCATATCTTCATCAAATATGTCAAAAACCTTCCTTGCCTAGTTCAGAAATAACTCAACAATATTCATTTTCCTTTTCTGTTCAGAGCAGTAGTTTGTGAAGGAAGTATCACTTTGGCATGTCCAAATAGTATCCATTTTCTACAGTGCTTTCCTATGCCCAAATAACCATCATCCACCAAATGCCAGCTCAATCCATTCATTATTTTGAGCCGAGCTTCAACATTTGTAGTTATGTCCAGTGTGGTAGTTTGCAAAGCAAGTACAACCTAGGCTCCTCCTTTTGAGGTGAAAATTTGTGAAGACGGTCTTCTTAGTAACTGATCATCCTCAGCCAAAACTCACACCATTAGCCATGTACATTTCCCGTACCGCTAATCAAACACTTGGCTGCTAATTCATGTTTGAGCATCGATCGGTCTCCTCTTGAGAATGTTATGTTGTAATTTTCTTCCTAGCACCTACCTGGGGAATGCCCAACCCACTAGACATGCCTAGGCTGCCCAGAACACATGGCAACGCCACGGTCACGCGGTGACCACACGGCGGGCATGCGAGCTTACACGCTCTAGAGTTGGGGCCCTCGGCCACCGTCCAAACCTCGATGTCTCGCCATCAAACCATGTATTCCTGATTAAATAGATACTTATTTACCTATAAATGATTTTTGGAAAAAATAAATAGCAAACTATGAGGCAGCTGCAGTTCAAATTTGACCCGCTTCCAACTGAATCGGCAGGAATTTGTCTTTTTCACCAGAGGTGGATCAAAACTTTTGACACCCAACCATTTTGTCAATTGTGCATTAAATATGTCCTAGTATTTTATAAAATTGATTAGGTCCAATTTTGCAACAAATATATGGTAGGTCCTTCACAAAAAAAAACTCATTTCAGGCAGTCAGAAAATGGAAAATGGTATTTTCGTCCAAAGAAAATGAAAACTTCCTTAGGGAACATTGTTTGCCATTCCAATATGCACCCTTGTGCACAATATGAGATCATTTGAACAAACTATGCCATGAATGTGGCCATAAGATTGATCATTTGGCTTGAAAGCCGTGAATCTTCAGAGATGATAGCTCATTTCTAAGAACACTTTTTTAAAATAATTGCCGTATTACAATTTTGTTATTTTTCCTGGGAACTTGGCCACATATAATGACACAATGCGAAGGTTTCCCAATTTTTTGAATTTTTTTGAATTTTTTATGCCCGTTTCAAAATGCGGTCAAAACTGCGGGAATGACCGTTCCTAGCTAGTTGTTGAATCTTGGAAATTTTTTGGTGTTTCTCTGATTAAATAGGTACTTATTTACCTATAAATGATTTTTGGAAAAAATAAATAGCAAACTATGAGGCAGCTGTAGTTCAAATTTGACCCGCTTCCAGCTGAATCGGCAGGAATTTGTCTTTTTCACGAGAGGTGGATCAAAACTTTTGACACCCAAACATTTTGTCAATTGTGCATTAAATACGTCCTAGTATTTTATAAAATTGATTAGTTCCAATTTTTCAACAAATATATGGTAGGTCCTTCACAAAAAAAACTCATTTCAGGCACTCAGAAAATGGACAATGGTATTTTCATCCAAAGAAAATGAAAAGTTCCTTAGGGAACATTGTTTGCCATTCCAATATGCACCCTTGTGCAAAATATGAGATCATTTGAACAAATTATGCCATGAATGTGGCCATAAGATTGATCATTTGGCTTGAAAGCCGTGAATCTTCAGAGATGATAGCTCATTTCCAAGAACACTTTTTTAAAATAATTGCCGTATTACAATTTTGTTATTTTTCCTGGGAACTTGGCCACATATAATGACACAATGCGAAGGTTTCCCAATTTTTTGATTTGTTTTGATTTTTTTATGCCCGTTTCAAAATGCGGTCAAAACGGCGGGAATGACCGTTCCTAGCTAGTTGTTGAATCTTGGAATTTTTTTGGTGTTTCTATGATTAAATAGGTACTTATTTACCTATAAATGATTTTTGGAAAAAATAAATAGCAAACTATGAGGCAGCTGCAGTTCAAATTTGACCCGCTTCCAGCTGAATCGGCGGGAATTTGTCTTTTTCACGAGAGGTGGATCAAAACTTTTTGCACCCAACCATTTTGTCAATTGTGCATTAAATATGTCCTAGTATTTTAGAAAATTGATTTGGACCAATTTTGCAACAATTATTTGGTAGGTCCTTCACAAAAAAACCTCCTTTCAGGCACTCAGAAAATGGAAAATGGTTTTTTCGTCCAAAGAAAATGAAAACTTCCTTAGGGAACATTGTTTGCCATTCCAATATGCACCCTTGTGCACAATATGAGATCATTTGAACAAACTATGCCATGAATGTGGCCATAAGATTGATCATTTGGCTTGAAAGCCGTGAATCTTCAGAGATGATAGCTCATTTCTGAGAACACTTTTTGAAAATAATTGTCGTATTACAATTTTTTATTATTTTTCCTGGGAACTTGGCCACATATAATGACACAATGCGAAGGTTTCCCAATTTTTTTATTTTTTTTGAATTTTTTATGCCCGTTTCAAAATGCGGTCAAAACGGCGGGAATGACCGTTCCTAGCTAGTGGTTGAATCTTGGATTTTTTTGGTGTTTCTCTGATTAAATAGGTACTTATGTAACTAGAAATGATTTTTGGAAAAAATAAATATCAAACCATGAGGCAGCTGCAGTTCAAATTTGACCCGCTTCCACCTAAATCGGCGGAAATTTGTCTTTTTCACCAGAGGTGGATCAAAACTTTTGACACCCAAACATTTTGTCAATTGTGCATTATATATGGCCTAGTATTTTATTAAATTGATTAGGTCCAATTTTGCAACAAATATATGGTAGTTCCTTCACAAGAAAACCTCATTTCGGTCACTCGAAAAATGGAAAATGAATTTTTCGTCCAAAGAAAATGAAAACTACCTTTGGCAACATTATTTGGAATTCCAAGATGCACCCTTGTGCACAATATGAGATCATTTCAACAAACTATGCCATGAATGTGGCCATAAGATTGATCATTTGGCTTGAAAGCCATGAATCTGCACGCATGATAACTCATTTTTGAGAACACTTTTTTTAAATAATTACCGTATTAGAAGTTTAATATTTTTCCTGCAAACTTGGTCACATATAATGACACAATGTGAAGGTTTTCCAATTTTTTGATTTTGTTTGAATTTTTTATGCCCATTTCAAAATGCGATCAAAACAACGGGCTTGGCCGTTCCTAGCTAGTAGTTGAATCTTGGAAAACTTTTGGTGTTTCTATGATAAAATAGATACTTATGTACCTAGAAATGATTTTTGGAAAAAATAAATAGCAAACTATGAGGCAGCTACAGTTCAAATTTGACCCGCTTCCAATTGAATCGACGGCAATTCATCTTTTTCACCAGAGGTGGATCAAAACTTTTGACACCCAACCATTTTATCAATTGTACATTAAATATGGCCTAGTATTTTAGAAAATTGAGTTGGTACAATTTGGCAAGAAATATTTGGTAGGTTCTTCACAAAAAAGTTCATTTTGGGCACTCAAAAAATGGAAAATGATTTTTTCGTGGATCAAAAGCATTTTACATAAAATCATTTGGTCAATTATACATAAAATTTTGTCTAATACATAGAGTTGGTAGGTTCGTCACAACAAAACAATTTTTTATACTTCAACAATGAAAAATGATTTTCTTCTGCAAAAGAACTTATTTTTAATCAATTACGACCTATTTATATGGTCATAAAGTCATCAAGGCCTTTATTGCATTCTGATTGGTCCACGAGCACCTCACGCGGATCATGCCCGACCACCGTTGGATAGGCCTGGATCCGACGGCAGCCCTCCTCCCCCACCCCCTCTACCCCTCATCCCTCTCATCCCCCTCCCGAATCAGCGTAGCTCCCTCTCCACTCGTCCAAACCCTAGCCACACCCTCCCCCATGCGCC
>NC_041385.1:801665407-801671524 GCF_002162155.2 Triticum dicoccoides
CCACCTCCTCCGACTCTCCTCCAGCTCCGGCTCCCCTCCTGTGGCACACCGACAGCCGCCGCCCTCTCCCTCCCTCAGATCTTGATCTCGATCTACGACCTAAACCAACCCACCTCACCGCCGTCCCCGGCCGCCGCACCCTTCCATGACGACCCGTTCCTCAGCTTCGCAGACGGCCGGGCCCCGGCGGCCGACGTCCACGTCTCCAGGGGCGGCGACGACGACTTCCCGTCCTCCCCCGACCCCTACGCCTTCCGCCACGACTCCGCCGCCGCGCACCCTTCGGCATGCCCGACTCCAACGTCAATGACATGCACCACGAGGCAGAGGATGACGGCCTCTTCACCAACTCTGTCCCCGTCTTCACCGACCTTGGCCGACGAGGGCTTCCTCCTCCGCGATTGGCGCCGGTACGTGCGCTTCCTCCCCTCGCCTCTGTTGCTCAGATTTTGTCGGGTACGGTGGTTGGTCCTGTTAGATCTAGCTGCGCAATCATGGTGGGGTGGGTTTGTTCGGGTCGTAGAGCTGCCACGCTGGGTCGCGATCTGGCCTGCCGCTTGCCATTACCTGGGGCGCCGAGCTGCTGTGTGCGCAAGATTCCATCGTTTTGCTGCAGATTCGGCGAACGGCTGCTCGAAATTCGATGCACTTGCCATGTGTTGATGTGATCCAGTGCCTCCAGGTTCAGTACACTATGATTATAGCTGAGTTAGAGGAATTGACGTACAAATCTATCACTATTGGTGTTTAGTTGCTTCGAAGTGACCGATGCAAGGCTTCGCACCATGACTTGTGTTAATGATATCAAAATGGTTCATCTTGCTGCAACTTGTCACGGTTAGCTGAATGATGTTGTAACCCAGTGACTTTGCAACCTCAGTACACTAGGATTTTAGCTGAATAAAAGCAAATGATCGCTTAGGATTTGCCATATGATGATGAGATCTACTGTCTTTGCAGCTTTTGCAGCATGAATTTAGCTGCATAGGAGCGATTGCCATACAAATTGGTCACTGAAGTTGTGTTTTCGCAGTAGGAATATATTTGTGTGTCTGCCATAAGTTTTTTAACCTTGACCTGTGAATATGATATAAAATGGTTCAGCTTGCTGCAACACTTTTTAAACCTGTGATTTTGTGGTTGAGGATGTTGTTTCTGATTCATGTTTCTCGATCCGTTCGTGCATGCAACATCGGGGATCAGTGCCTCGCCGTCGGGGATCAGCGCCTATTGAGCTTGCGCTTTGTTTGTTATACACCAAAATTGCTTTACACATCCATTCTGGATGGTCGTCACATAGGACTGCATGAGCTCTATTGAACCTGCTTTCTACTTGTACAAGTTATGCCACATCGGAAGATTGCCTTTTGCATTTACGCTTGCTATAAGTGTACTCGTGATATGTGAGACAAGTTTTGACTCTTTCATGCTAGATCTATGACAATGTTATATTAATCAATTAGCTCGTGGGAATTGACTATATTGGTATTATAAGTGTTGCATGTGTAATTAATAAATGGAAGAAATAACACCTGCTTGGAATCTCCCAGTCCTGGCACGTGTGATCTGACTGGGTTGCTTTGCTGTGTGGTTGCAGGGCAAGGTGGTGAACCCGCTATTCGAGAAGAGGCCAAGAACATAATATTTTCATATTTGCCATCTGAACAAGTTACTGTTATCCAAATGATTTTGCCTACAATAACCTATTATTCACCATTGGTTCAGTAGATGTCTATGTAGTAGAAACTTACACTACCAGTGATAGTTTGAATCTAAGAACTCACCCTGTTTATCTGATCTTTGTAGCTGCTAGATTTGAGTGGTATCCTCACTGTATTCTTCCCTGGTATTGTGATGTCACATTACACCTAGCATAATGTGACAGAGAGCTCAAGAGTTGCAACAAAGTAATCTTAGTTCTTAGTCTGTGTAATTTCAATATAAGTAATCTTCTGTTCAGTCAAAAACTGCTGCACGTGCTACTACCAGTAGTGCTTGTGATTTTGTTTTCCTCTTAATTTCTGTACAACCGTTAGTTGTGAGAGATTACTAGCTGTTGTTGTATTGCTAATTGATATACCATTTTTATGCCGTTACCTTTGTTGGAGCCCATATGCTTAGACCTTTGCTGGAGTGCATCAATGCTGGCCATGTTGCTGCATTCACATCACTCATTTCACCATGCTGACAACACAACATTTTGTGGATTAGATAAGTCTTTTGTCTATCCCATTCTCTTCTTTTCTTATTTGAGTATCCACTGAAGTTTATGGAGGAGCATTTGATATGCATCTCTCCATTATTCCTGTCTATGTCTAATATTGGCTTGTGTATTGAGATGTTGTTGTTGTAAAAACAAGTAGGAAAGCACCATTTTGGTTGATCATGGTCCCACAACCGTATGTGATTTAATTGACTAAGATGTTGCAATACGTCCTTGGGTCTTGTGTTTGTGTGATGATTTTTTGAATCTCTTGCAGACTGGGGTGTGCAGTACGTCCGCAGGTGCCACAAATCCGGAGCCTGATGTTGCTGCTGAAGATCGGAGCGATCAAGATCCCCAAAAGGGACATCTAGAGGGTCTTACTCATCAGGTGAGCTGATGTTTGCCCGAGCGCTTTGAGATGGTAGTTGGTAGTGGGATAGGCTGCTGTCCTCGTTGGGTAGAATGTCTGCCTCGCCCTGATTTGATCTGTGCGTCATGCATGTGTTTCGATGCTGGTAAGATTGCCAGAATCCAGCAATAGATGTTAATACTGTATAGATGTTGTTGGCCAACTTTTTTATAAACCGAACACTAGTAAGAAAAGGCCTATGCATTATTGCTTAGTCTATACTTAATACTATACAGATTTTGCAACCTGATATGATCAGCAGAGAATAAAACAGTGCAAGTGCCTGCCAGTAGCACCATGATCAACTTTGCATACTAGTAGCTGTATAGATGTTATTCTAAGCATAGAAGCTGAACCCATCTTCAGCAGTTATTCTAAACACAGATTTTGATGTGTGAACAATGCTTGCATTTTAGCTACCGCCACTTTGAGTTGCTATAGCTTGTAGTTGTCAATTCCAGCTGGGTTTACATATTGCATTTCTGGAGCAATCGATCGGCATTTCTAAGTTTTTTTGTTATATAAAATGAACAAATGTTATGTTTAAAGTGTGAGATGACTAGTAATCCTAGAGAGAACCAGCTCCATTTTTGCAAATGTTCTGGTACATTATATGGTTTCTTTAGCTATGCGATGCCACACTTATATTTTAATTTTCTGTCTGGTGTAAATTTTGGTTTCGTTCTCAATTTCGGTGCCTCTGGTTGATGCAGGTGCACATGACTATTCTGGACGACATGGTCTCCTTTTCGGCATGTGCAAGTGTCGGGTGGTGCTTGCCTACATGGTTTCAAGCTGCAGTTCAGGTGGGCACTCCATCTCTCCCTTCTCATGCTATACATCGAGGTACACCCTTCCATCGGTACCTACACATACCAATGCCCGCTGGATAAATATCAAGAGTTGATAGTTGATCTGTAGCAAATATAGATGTGTGTAAGGAGCAGCTGTGTGTAACTTCTTTGCTTGGTTCCTCTTTTACAGGAGCTCCGGGCCTAAGAAAGTTGGAAGTGCGAAGACGTGAAGAAAATTGCGAAGCCGTGAAGTGATACTCAGCAAAGAGTTGTCTGTTCTATTTGACTGTAATATTGTAATATTGTAATAGCTGGTATACCTGGGTTGTAATAGTCTACAGAAATAGTAATACACTAATTTAGTGTTATTTGACGAATTTCACTTGTTCTCTTATTTGTTTGGAATATGTGATTATGAATGTGATTTGATAGTGTGTGAGATGTAACCTGACCAGTGCAACCCACTTGTGAAATAATATGACTAGTTCATAACTATCTGATGTGTGGGATCAATATATGAGATTAACATGACTAGTGGGACCAACTCCAAAATATATTTTCCAAAAATATATAATTAATAGACTGTAAAAGGCCAAAGCCCAGAAATAAAAAGGCTGAAATATTGGGCTTGGCCCATGTAGCCCAATAGAATTCATAGGAAAAAAATAATAGAAATATCAAATTTGTTGGGCTAGGCCCATGTAGAAAATCGAATTGGACCGGGCTGAATCTTGTGCCACATCAGCTTGCCACGCTAGATGCCTACGTGGACTGGGGAGGCTGCTAGTGACCAAAACGCCACAGTAGGAATATTTTTCTCATAAACGTCCACGACCTTCTAACAGAGAAGGTCGCTATAGTCAGTTTACGACCCTCAGCTTTTGACCTTCTGTTTTTTGTCACAAAAAGGTTGCAAATGAAAAACTATGACCTTTCAGTGACCAATAGTGGAGGTCACAAGATAGCATATTTTTTGTAGTGGGAAAAATCGGTCTGGCTCATGAGCTCACCTTGGTAGTCGTCGTCATTGTCGCTCCCGAGGTCGTTAACCTGGTACTCGCTGTGGCTGCTGTGGCAGGACGCAGAGGAGAACCCGGGAGGGGCAGTGGTGGGTAGAACCCTGGATTTAGATCGCCTCATCACAAGGCAGACGGGTTATGGGGAGTTGAGGCTGGGGGGATGCACTATCGAGTATGATCTAATTGGCGACGGCGAGTTGGAGTTCAGACTGGGCTGGGGGACGCATCTGCTAGGCTGCGTACACATTGACTTATGTCGTCCTCACCCACCTTCCTTTTGTGGAGCGTCAAGATCGAATGGCTGGCCAGCACTAATTTCCCTCAATTAATGACTATCCATCCCAGATATTTGCTTAACGCGGCAGAATTGGTATCAGTACTCAGGACGCAAAAAACAAAAAGGAAGATACAAAAAAAGTATAAATGTAATTTAAAAAGTAGAAATATGTTAATTGTGTATAGGAAAAATGTTAGTCATATATATATAAAAAGTTTGTGGCAATTAAAAAAAGTCATCCATTTTTAAAAAATGTACATGACATTAAAAAAATGCTTATACAAATACTGAAAAAATGTTTGTGTATTTAAAATGTATGTCACATTTAAAACAGCTTGTAAATGCGCACGTGCAATGCACTTTAATATTTGGGCAATATATTAATTGCACATGTTGCATGTTAATATTTAGGCAATATATTAATTGCACTCTGATATTTGGTATGTTATTCTCTGTGTGTTAATTCTGTGATTAGTGCAATATTTGGTATGATACTAACTGCACGTTAAACATATTGAATGATCGCCATTGGAGCAGTCTAGGTTGTTGGATTGACTTACTTTGATGGCCGAGATCAGTTGAATCTGCCTCTTTGGGTCTTTTTATATTGGTATAGATGCAAGGTCACAATCCCAGATCAACCACAGAATCGTTTGTGACAAACAGACCAGCCGGAGGCGAAGTGGAAAAATTGGTCTGGCTCGTGAGCTCACCTTGGTCGCCGTAGTCCTTGTCGCTCCCGAGGTCGTTAACCTGGTCCTGGCCGCGGCTGTTGTGGGAGGACGCAGAGAAGAACCTGGGGAGGAAGGAGGTAGGGAGAACCCTGGATTTAGATCGCCTCATCGCAAGGCAGACGGGCTATGGGGAGTTGAGGCTAGTGGGGACGCATTATCGAGTATGATCTCATTGGCGACGGCGAGTTGGAGTTCAGGCTGGGGTGGGGGACGCATCTGCCAGGCTGCGTATGCGTTGACTTGTGTAGTCCTCGCCCACCTTCCTTTTGTGGAGCGTCAAGATGGAATCGCTGGCCATCACTAATTGCTCTCAATTAATGGCTATCCATCCTGGATATTTTCTTAACGCGGCAGAATTGGTCTCGGGAGTCAGGGCGCAAAAAATAAAAAGGGAGATACAAAAAAATTATAAATGTAATTTAAAAAGTAGAAATATGATAATTGTGTATAGGAAAAATGTTAGTCATATGTACAAAAGAAGCTAAGGGGGAAAATCGGTCCGTCTCGTGAGCTCACCTTGGTCGCCGTCGTCCTTGTCGCTCCCGAGGTCGTTAACCTGGTCCTGGCCACGGCGGTTGTGGCAGGACACAGAGGAGAACCCGGGCTGGGCAGCGATAGGGAGAACCCTGGATTTAGATCGCCTAATCGCAAGGCAGACGGGCTATAGGGAGTTGAGGC
>NC_041385.1:801671717-801673891 GCF_002162155.2 Triticum dicoccoides
CGAGTATGATCTCATTGGCGACAGCGAGTTGGAGTTCAGACTAGGGTGGGGGACACATCTGCCTGGCTGCGTATGTGTTGACTTGTGTCGTCCTCGCCCACCTTCCTTTTGTGGAGCATCAAGATTGAATCGCTTGCTAACATTAATTGCTCTAAATTAATGACTATCCATCCCAGATATTCGCTTAACGCGGCAGAATTGGTCTCACCAGTCAAGACGCGAAAAAAAGGGAGTTTAAAAAATTATAAACATAATTTAAAAAGTAGAAATGTGTTAACTATGTATAGAAAAAATGTTAGTCATATGTATAAAAAAGTTTGTGACAATTAAAAAAGTCATAAATTTTTAAAAAATGTACATGACATTCAAAAAATGCTTATACATATGTAGAAAAAATGTTTGTGTATTTAAAATGTATGTCACATTTAAAACAACTAGTAAGTGCGCACGTGCAATGCACGTTAATATTTAGGCAATATATTAATTGCACACGGATATTAGGTATGCTACTATTTTTATGTTAATTCTATGATTAGTGCAATATTTGGTATGATATTAATTCCACGTTAAACACGTTGAATGGTTGTCATTGGAGCAGTCTAGGTCGTTGGATTGACTTAGTTTGATGCCGAGATCAGTTGGATCTGCCTCTTTGGGTCTTTTTATATTGGTGTAGATGCAAGATCACCATCGGAGATCAACCAGAGAATTGTTTGTGACAAACAGATCAGACAGAGGCGAAGGAGAAAAATCGGTCTGGCTCGTGAGCTCACCTTGGTCGTCGTCGCCTTGTCGCTCCCGAGGTCGTTAACCTGGTCCTGGCGGCGGCTGCTGTGGCAGGACACAGAGGAGAACCTGGGCGAGAAGGAGGTAGGGAGAATGCTGGATTTAGATCGCCTGATCGCAAGGAGGACTGCCTATGGGGAGTTGAGGCTGGTGGGGACACATTATCGAGTATGATCTCATTGGCGACGGTGAGTTGGAGTTCACACTGGGTGGGGGACGCATGTGCCAGGTTGCGTATGCGTTGAGTTGTGTCGTCCTCGCCCACCTTCCTTTTGTGGAGCGTCAAGATGAAATCGATGGTCAGCACTAATTGCTCTCAATTAACGACTATCCATCCTAGATATTTGCTTAAGCGGCAGAACTGATTTCAGGAGTCAGGACGCAAAAAACAAAAAGGAAGATAAAAAAAATTATAAATGTAATTTAAAAAGTAGAAATATGTTAATTATGTATAACAAAAATGTTAGTCATATGTATAAAAAAAGTTTGTCACAATTAAAAAGAGTCATACATTTTTTAAAAATGCTTATACAAATGTAGAAAAACTATTTGTGTATTTAAAATGTATGTCACATTTCAAAAAAATAGTAAATGCGCACGTGCAATGCACGTTAATATTTAGGCAATATATTAATTGCACGTGTTGCACGTTAATATTTAGGCAATATATTAATTGCACGCGAATATTAGGTATGCTATTATTTGTGTGTTAATTCTGTGATTAGTGCAATATTTGGTATGATATTAATTGCACGTTAAACACGTTGAATGCTCGCCATTGGAGCAGTCTACATCGTTGGATTGACTTAGTTTGATGGCCGAGATCAGTTGGATCTGCCTCTTTAAGTCTTCTTATATTGATATAGATATAGATGCAAGGTCACCATTCGAGATCAACCAGCGAATCGATTGTGACAAACAGATCAGCCAGAGGCGAAGGGGAAAAATCGGTCTGGCTCATGAGCTCACCTTGGTAGTCGTCATCCTTGTCGCTCCCGAGGTCATTAACCTGGTACTCGCTGTGGCTGCTGTGGCAGGACGCTGAGGAGAACCCGGGCGGGGCAGTGGTGGGTAGAACCCTGGATTTAGATCGCCTCATCGCAAGGCAGACGGGTTATGGGGAGTCGAGGCTGGGGGATGCACTATCGAGTATGATCTAATTGGTGACGGCGAGTTGGAGTTCAGACTGGGGTGGGGGACGCATCTGCTAGGCTGCGTACGCGTTGACTTATGTCGTCCTCGCCCACCTTCCTTTTGTGGAGCGTCAAGATCGAATGGCTGGCCAGCACTAATTTCTCTCAATTAATGACTATCCATCCCAGATATTTGCTTAACGCGGCAGAATTGGTCTCAGTACTCAGGACGCAAAAACAAAAATGAAGATACAA
>NC_041385.1:801674236-801696198 GCF_002162155.2 Triticum dicoccoides
GTTTGTGACAATTAAAAAAAGTCATCCATTTTTAAAAAATGTACATGACATTCAAAAAATTCTTATACAAATACTCAAAAAATGTTTGTGTATTTAAAATGTATGTCACATTTAAAACAACTTGTAAATGCGCACGTAAAATGCACTTTAATATTTGGGCAATATATTAATTGCACGTGTTGCATGTTAATATTTAGGCAATATATTAATTGCACTCTGATATTAGTTATGTTATTCTTTGTGTGTTAATTCTGTGATTAGTGCAATATCTGGTATGATATTAACTGCACGTTAAACAGATTGAATGCTCGCCATTGGAGCAGTCTAGGTCGTTGGATTGACTTAGTTTGATGGCCGAGATCAGTTGAATCTGCCTCTTTGGGTCTTTTTATATTGGTATAGATGCAAGGTCACCATCCCAGATCAACCAGAGAATCGTTTGTGATAAACAGATCAGCCGGAGGCGAAGTGGAAAAATTGGTGTGGCTCGTGAGCTCACCTTGGTCGCCGTCGTCCTTGTCGCTCCCGAGGTCGTTAACCTGGTCCTGGCCGCGACTGTTGTGGGAGGACGTAGAGAAGAACCTGGGCAGGAAGGAGGTAGGGAGAATCCTGGATTTAGATCGCCTCATCGCAAGGCAGACGGGCTATGGGGAGTTGAGGCTAGTGGGGACGCATTATCGAGTATGATCTCATTGGTGACGGCGGGTTGGAGTTCAGACTGGGGTGGGGACGCATCTGCCAGGCTACGTATACGTTGACTTGTGTCGTCTTCGCCCACCTTACTTTTGTGGAGCGTCAAGATGGAATCGCTGGCCATCACTAATTGCTCTCAATTAATGACTATCCATCCCGGATATTTTCTTAACGCGGCAGAATTGGTCTCAGGAGTGAGAGCACAAAAAACAAAAAGGGAGATACAAAAAATTATAAATGTAATTTAAAAAGTAGAAATATGTTAATTGTGTATAGGAAACATGTTAGTCATATGTATAAAGAAAGTTTGTGACAATTAAAAAAAGTCATACATTTTTAAAAAATGTACATGACATTCAACAAATGCTTATACAAATGTAGAAAAAATGTTTGTGTATTTAAAATGTATGTCACATTTAAAACAACTTGTAAATGCGCACGTGCAATGCACGGTAATATTTAGGCAATATATTAATTGCACACGGATATTAGGTATGCTATTTTTTATGTTAATTCTGTGATTAGTGGTATGATATTAATTCCACGTTATACACATTGAATGCTTGCCATTGGAGCAGTCTAGGTCGTGGGATTGACTTAGTTTGATGGCCGAGATCAGTTGGATCTGCCTCTTTGGGTCTTTTTATATTGGTAAAGATGCCAGGTCACCATCCGAGATCAACCAGAGAATCGTTTGTGACAAACAGATCAGACAGAGGCGAAGGGGAAAATCGGTCTGGCTTGTGAGCTCACCTTGGTCGTCGTCGCCCTTGTCGCGCCTGAGGTCGTTAACCTGGTCCTGGTGGCGGCTGCTGTGGCAGGACACAGAGGAGAACCCGGGCGGGAAGGAGGTAGGGAGAACCCTGGATTTAGGTCGCCTCATCGCAAGGCAGATGGCCTATGGGGAGTTGAGGCTGGTGGGGACGCATTATCGAGTATGATCTCATTGGCGACGGCGAGTTGGAGTTCAGGCTGGGGTGGGGGACGCATCTGCCAGGCTGCGTATGCGTTGACTTGTGTAGTCCTCGCCCACCTTCCTTTTGTGGACCGTCAAGATGGAATCGCTGGCCATCACTAATTGCTCTCAATTAATGGCTATCCATCCCAGATATTTTCTTAACGCGACAGAATTGGTCTCGGGAGTCAGGGCATAAAAAATAAAAAGGGAGATACAAAAAATTATAAATGTAATTTAAAAAGTAGAAATATGATAATTGTGTATAGGAAAAATTTTAGTCATATGTATAAAAAAAGTTTGTGACAATTAAAAAAAGTCATACATTTTTAAAAAAATGTACATGACATTCAAAAAAGTGCTTATACAAATGTAGAAAAAATGTTTGTGTATTTAAAATGTATGTCATATTTAAAACAACTAGTAAATACGCACGTGCAATGCATGTTAATATTTAAGCAATATATTAATTGCACGTGTTGCACGTTAATATTTAGGCAATATACTAATTGCACACGGATATTAGGTATGCTATTATTTTTATGTTAATTCAATAATTAGTACAATATTTGGTATGATATTAATTTCACGTTAAACACGTTGAATGCTTGCCATTGGAGCCGTCTAGGTCGTTGAATTGACTTATTTTAATGGCCGAGATCAGTTGGATCTGTCTCTTTGGGTCTTTTATATTTGTTTAGATGCAAGGTCACCATCCGAGATCAACCAGAGAATCGTTTGTGACAAATAGATCAGACAGAGGCTAAGGAGGAAAATCGGTCTGTCTCGTGAGCTCACCTTGGTCGCCGTCGTCCTTGTCGCTCCCGAGGTCGTTAACCTGGTCCTAGCCACGGCGGCTGTGGCAGGACGCAGAGGAGAACCCGGGCTGGGCAACGGTAGGGAGAACCCTGGACTTAGATCGCCTCATCGCAAGGCAGACGGGCTATGGGGAGTTGAGGCTGGCGGACGCATTATCGAGTATGATCTCATTGGCGATGGCGAGTTGGAGTTCAGACTAGGGTGGGGGACACATCTGCCTGGCTGCGTATGTGTTGACTTGTGTCCTCCTGGCCGACCTTCCTTTTATGGAGCGTCAAGATTGAATCGCTGGCCAACATTAATTGCTCTAAATTTATGACTATCCATCCCAGATATTTGCTTAACGCGGCAGAATTGGTCTCACGAGTCAGGACGCAAAAAAAGGAAGATCAAAAAATTATAAATTTAATTTAAAAAGTAGAAATATGTTAATTGTGTATAGGAAAAATGTTAGTCATATGTATAAAAAAGTTTGTGACAATCAAAAAAAGTCATACATTTTTAAAAAATGTACATGACATTCAAAAAATGCTTATACATATGTAGAAAAAATGTTTGTGTATTTAAAATGTATGTCACATTTAAAACAACTAGTAAATGCGCACGTGTAATGCACGTTAATATTTATGCAATATATTAATTGCACGTGTTGCATGTTAATATTTAGGAAATATATTAAATGCACACGGATATTAAGTATGCTATTATTTGTATTTTAATTCTGTGATTAGTGCAATATTTGGTATGATATTAATTGCACGTTAAAAACGTTGAATGCTCGCCATTAGACCAGTCTAGGTCGTTGGATTGACTTAGTTTGATGGCCAAGATCAGTTGGATCTGCCTCTTTTAGTCCTTTTATATTGGTATAGATGCAAGGTTACCATCCTAGGTCAACCAGAGAATCGTTTGTGACAAACAGATCAGCCAGAGGCGAAGGGAAAAAATCGGTCTGGCTCGTGAGCTCACCTTGGTTGAAGTCGTCCTTGTCGCTCCCGAGGTCGTTAACCTGGTCCTGGCCGCGGCTGCTGTGGCAGGATGCAGAGGAGAACCCGGGCGGGGCGGCGGTAGGGAGAACCCTGTATTTAGATCGCCTCGTCGCAAGGCAGACGGGCTATGGGGAGTTGAGGCTGGGGGGACGCATTATCGAGTATGATCTAGTTGGCGACGACGAGTTGGAGTTTAGACTGCGGTGGGGGACGCATCTGCCAGGCTGCGTATGCGTTGACTTCTGTCGTCCTCGCCCACCTTCCTTTTGTGGAGCGTCAAGATGGAATCGCTGGCCAGCACTAATTGCTCTTAATTAATGAATATCCATCCCAGATATTTGCTTAACGTGGCAGAATTGGTGTCAGGAGTCAGGACACAAAAAACAAAAAGGGAGACACAAATAAATTATAAATGTAATATTAAAAGTAGAAATATGTTAATTGTGTATAGGAAAAATGTTAGTCATATGTATAAAAAAGTTTGTGACAATGAAAAAAAGTCATACATTTTAAAAAAAATGTACATGACATTCAAAAAATACTCATACAAATGTAGAAAAATGTTTGTGTATTTAAAATGTATGTCACATTTAAAACAACTAGTAAATGAGCACGTGCAATGCACGTTAATATTTAGGTAATATATTAATTGCACGTGTTTCACGTTAATATTTAGGCAATATATTAATTGCACGCGGATATTAGGTATGCTATTATTTGTGTGTTAATTTTGTGATTAGTGCAATTTTTGGTATAATATTAATTGCACGTTAAACACGTTGAATGCTCGCCATTGGAGCAGTCTAGGTCGTTCGATTGAATTAGTTTGATGGTCGAGATCAATTGGATCTGCATCTTTGGGTCTTTTTATATTGGTATAGATGCAAGGTCACCATCCGAGATCAATCAGAGAATCGTTTGTGACAAACAGATCAGCCAGAGGCGAATGGGAAAATCGGTATGGCTCGTGAGCTCACCCTGGTCGCCGTCGTCCTTGTTGCTCCCGTGGTCGTTAACCTGGTCCTGGCCGCGGCTGCTGTGGCAGGACGCAGAGGAGAACCCGGGCGGGGCGGCGGTAGGGAGAACCCTGGATTTAGATCGCCTCATCGCAAGGCAGACGGGCTATGGGGAGTTGAGGCTGGGGGGAGGGGGAGGAACGCTTTATCGAGGATGATCTCATTGGCGACAGCGAGTTGGAGTTCAGACTGGGGTGGGGGACGCATCTGTCAGGCTGCATATGCGTTGACTTGTGTCGTCCTCGCCCACCTTCCTTTTGTGGAGCGTCAAGATGGAATCGCTGGCCAGCATTAGTTGCTCTTAATTAATGACTATCCATCCAAGATATTTGCTTAACGCGGCAGAATTGGTCTCAGGAGTCAGGACTCAAAAAACAAAAAAAGGAGATACAAAAAATTTATAAATGTAATTTAAAAAGTAGAAATATGTTAATTGTGTATAGGAAAAAATTGAGTCATATGTATAAAAAAAGTTTATGACAATTAAAAAAAGTCATACATTTTTAAAAAATGTACATGACATTCAAAAAATGCTTATACAAATGTAGAAAAAATGTTTGTGTATTGAAAATGTATGTCACATTTAAAACAATAAGTAAATGCACAAGTGCAATGCAGGTTAATATTTAGGCAATATATTAATTGCACATGTTGCATGTTATTATTTAGGCAATATATTAATTGCACGCGGATATCAGGTATGCTATAATTTGTGTGTTTATTTTGTGATTAGTGCAATATTTGGTATGCTATTAATTGCATGTTAAACACGTTGAATGCTCGCTATTGGAGCAGTTTAGTTCGTTGAATTGACTTAGTTTGATGGCCGAGATCAGTTGGATCTGTCTCTTTGGGTCTTTTTATATTGGTATAGATATAGATATAGATGTTGAATATGTTATGAAAAATGTTAATCTTGCATTTATAATGTTTACTGTGTATAGAAAAATGTTTGTGATCTATAAAAAATGTACAAATGTAAATGCAGAAGGTAAAAAATGTTAATTGTGTACAAGAAAAATATTAATCATATGTAAGAAAAATGTTTGTGGCAATTAAGAGAAGTCCCATATTTCAAAAAAATGGACGTCAGACTTTACAAATTTTGAAATGTTTCAAAAATATGTTTGTGACATTTTCAGAAAATGTTTGTACGCATTATCGAGTATGATCTGATTGGCGACGGCGAGGTTGACTTCAGACTGGGAGGGGAAGACTACGACTTTCCTTTGGTGCCAATTAATGAGCATCGATCCCTTCCATAGATTTGCTGGGTAGCAGTAGGTGGCCGCGCGCGGGGAGGATGAGCGGGGGGGCCGGGGGCTGTTTAAGTGGGATTTTTTAGAAAAATACACATATGAGATTTCTACATTTTAACCAGGCAAATAATTTATTTAAAATTCGAAAAAATGCCATGCGCCAAGCCTGGGCATGATGATTTTTGGTCTGGCGTTTATAGACCCTGCCCAAAATTTGGCTCGGCGGTGGTGTAAAAAAGAGAGAGCTCCCTCCTGTGAGCGACCGGGAGGCTAGCCCTAGCGCTGCCATCGGGGCCTCCCCCTCCCATCCTTCCCTCCCTCATCGCTGCCAGGGGGCATGGCCGGGCCAAGCCTCGCCGGTGTGGCCGTGGAGTTCTCGTATCCTCACGCGGGGATCTCGGGGCGGGCCGGGGCATCCTCGTCTCGATGTGGTGCTTCATGTTGGGCGTGGCAGCACGACATCGGGACACGGCGTGTAGCGCCGCTGCCGGGACAGCGGTGTGACAGGCGGCATCGAGGTGGTTCCTCCTTGGGACCTGTGGCGGCGGCGGCATGACGCTGCGGCGCGTCCTGATCCGGCATAAAGGGTCACGACCATGGTCGGCATGTGTCACGAGTTGGTGCTCCTATCATGGCTCTCTGCTGGTGGGGGTGGTGCGCGGCAGTTGTGGGCGTCATCTTCTAACTCTACATGCAGCTGGGGAGAGCGAGCTGGCACGGCTAATGGGTGCCTGCTGGGACCCGGTCAGATCCGCCCAGATATGGGCCTGGTCGCCGGAGGGTGCCTCCGGGGGTTGGCGTGGCGTAAAAGGTAGAAAATGTTAATTATGTACAAGACAAAAGTTAATTATATGTAAGAAAAATGTTTGTGGCAATTAAAAAAAGTCCCATACTTAAAAGAAAATGTACGTCACATTTTGTCAAATTTGAAATGTTTCAAAAATATGTTCGTGTCATTTTTTAGAAAATGTCTGTACATCATACATAATTTTTTTCATAGTTCAAGAAATGTCTTTATCATTTCAAAAATGTTTTAATGTGTATTTGAAAACTATATTCAAAACATGTTCTGTAAAATGTTAAAACAATTGTATTTTATATGTATACGAAAAATATAGAATGTGTATGAAAAAGTATAAATATATTGAAAAAACAAAAAACACAAAGAAACAAAAAGAAAAGCGAAGAAATAAAAAACCTGAAAACCACAAGAAAGAAACAAAGAAAAGAAAAGTATAAAGAAAAACTAAAGAAAATCATTGAAAAACCCAAGAAAACAGAAAACGTACTGATAAAGACTGAAGAACTGGTGAGAACACAAAGAAAAGCAAAGAAAAACCAAGTTTGTTAATCTTTGATAACATATGCAGTTCATCTGCCTTTGCTAAATGCAATTTGAGGCAGTAGACGACCATGGCAGCACAACGATATAATGGGCAGCCGACAATGGCAGCACAACAACATACTGTAGGAGCGCCGAAGCACTCTATACTCCAGTCATGGCCACCGAGGAGAGATCTAAAGTTTTTGAAACGGAGGCAAAAGATTTGACTCATCCATTAATTAACCAAAATAGAATTGCTCGGTTAATTATCGGAAATCCGAGCACTACAACAAAATAGCCATGTAGAGACGTTTTCGATTCGACGCTTTTGTGTACATCTCATTACTAAAATCCACTTGATGCATACGGACGTTTTTTGAGACGCGCGGCACATCGTCCCTTGATTTTCTGATTAAAAAAATCTGGGTGGTTCCGTATATTTTGTTCAACCACTGTCGCCCACTAAAAATAACCCACCACGGCCGTACATCGTGCGATATGGGCTAGGAAGATAACTACTGTGAAAAAAGAGATCGATCTCTCACCTCTAAACCTAGCGCCGCCATGCCACGCCGCCTTCGCTGCCGAGCTCCTCTCCTTCCCACCCCGTACTCGCCATCGTAGGTCCACCGCCCTGCGCTCGCCGGCCGCCAGCAGCAGCCCCGGGGACGCCATCCTCCAGGCGGCGGCCCAGCCCCAGTACGCCCGTCCTCCAGGCGGCGGCCCAGCCTCACGAACACGGTGATTTTGGAGGCCATAAGGGATCCTGCGATCGAGCGCACAAGGGCTGGTCACTAGATCTTTAGCAATAGCTTGGTCGGTTCATCTATAGGTGAGTCGATCTACTTTTTCTTTTCAGCTGTTCTATCAATTCATTCAAAGTAAAAAATTGGAGCCTCTACCTTCATGCGTAATTAATTGTGGAGGAGAATCTGACACTCCACGTATTTCAGATTATCTATATTAAGATAGGACAACACTACTTTGTCTTTTTTCTGAACTATTTTTTTACTAATTATACCACTGGTTCAATTTAATATCGATCTTACACATAGCTTTCTTCCTTGTTTTCTCCCAGATTATGGACACTCACGTATGCAGGTGTTTGATAAACAACCTCTGAGAATACCCTGACAATACAAGATGGTCAGTGTTCTTTACGAACCTTTCTTTTTCATGCGGTTAATAATTAAAGCTCGTGTATCAACTATCAAAGCACCTCATTCCCACCATAAATGAAAATGAGAATTTTGCACCCATGTTCTAATATTATCTGGAATAAGCATGCCTTCTACTATCATACATGTAGTTTCTCATCTGCAGAAACCTTTCTCATGTTATCTGGTAAAGAGAGCTCCCTGGATGGATATATTATCATGTTTGGTAAGATTTAATCATATGCGCTTATGTGAAACACTGAAACATCTGTGTCACATGCCTTGCACTATGTCTGGAGCAGCTAAATGGTGTGATGCTCCCTTGTGTAGATGTTGTATTAGACTGAAGATTATTAATGTGGTGAGAATTCAGTCTTTTTATGAGAAAATGTCGTCTTATGCAGAGCTAGTATTAAGACTTAGATATTATTAGTGTCAACAACCATGAGAACTCAGTCCCTGTATGTTAAACTGCTCTTATTTTTGTACATATACTTCTTAGAAAATTGTTCTTATTTTTTCTTACAAATATACTTTATGCATTCTCACCTTAGCGTATCCATCGGTGACATCAAGATTTATCTCTCTTTTTACAGTATGTCTCTATACTTAATATGGTTACATGACATCTACGAGACTAGATTGAATTTCTGCAGTGCATGTTTACCTCGATGTGGTATGTAAATGTTGCTCTTCTCTGTTCTTATGGTTGTCTGTTCAGCAAAGTAAAACTTACTAGTAGAAGTTCCAATGAATTTATTTATATCTCATTTTCCTTTCTTTGCAGAAAAAACGGATTTTAAAGGCGGCAACCACAAGGATAAACTAGAGAGGCAGAGAAAGCAAGGAGCTATTGTTCCATTATCAGCATGTAGATACTACAAGTCACATATGTTTGAACTAGTTTGTGAGACATGTAATTATTTTATAGACAATGTGTACAATTGAGTTTGTAAACTACTACTGGCTCCTTCTCACTGTAATGGTGTAATACAACATTATTATTTTGTGCGATGACATACAATTTTTTAATATATTCTGATATGTAAATGAGAGTCAAATTATTTGGTATTAGCAACTAATTTCATTAAGTGCAATTGAACAATAATTTTTTATACAATATAAATAGGATAGATCATATATGTTGTTGCATCTAGTATGAATTTTTCAGCGCGTCCATGGATTTTGTGGTAGTCTATTTTTTATACAATAATTTTTTATACAATATAAATAGGATATATCATATATGTTGGGCTTAAGGATGCTCTCTAAACGTCTCATATCTAGGTAGACACGCTTTGTAAGGACGCTCTCAAAACGCCTCATTTCCATGTAGACGCGCTTCCAAAGCGCCTCAATTGTCTTTGAGACGGTGCGTGAGGAGACGCTCATGGGACGCTTTGGTGAGCGACTCTAAAATCTGCTAGAGATGATTTAATGCGCCTTTAGCACCTACATTGAGCGTCTCTACAGGGCATTTTTGTTGTAGTGGAGGGAAAACCGAGAGATCTCAAGTGGAGCATGGAAAGGCTAGCGATGGATCTGGGTCCCATCTCATTTAACGCATTTCTCAAAACAGGCTTTTGCCTTGGCGATGGCGAGTTGGAGTTCAGACTAGGGTGGGGGACACATCTGCCTGGCTGCGTATGTGTTGACTTGTGTCCTCCTCGCCCACCTTCCTTTTATGGAGCGTCAAGATTGAATCGCTGGCCAACATTAATTGCTCTAAATTTATGACTATCCATCCCAGATATTTGCTTAACGCGGCAGAATTGGTCTCACGAGTCAGGACGCAAAAAAAGGAAGATCAAAAAATTATAAATGTAATTTAAAAAGTAGAAATATGTTAATTGTGTATAGGAAAAATGTTAGTCATATGTATAAAAAAGTTTGTGACAATCAAAAAAAGTCATACATTTTTAAAAAATGTACATGACATTCAAAAAATGCTTATACATATGTAGAAAAAATGTTTGTGTATTTAAAATGTATGTCACATTTAAAACAACTAGTAAATGCGCACGTGTAATGCACGTTAATATTTATGCAATATATTAATTGCACGTGTTGCATGTTAATATTTAGGAAATATATTAAATGCACACGGATATTAAGTATGCTATTATTTGTATTTTAATTCTGTGATTAGTGCAATATTTGGTATGATATTAATTGCACGTTAAAAACGTTGAATGCTCGCCATTAGACCAGTCTAGGTCGTTGGATTGACTTAGTTTGATGGCCAAGATCAGTTGGATCTGCCTCTTTTAGTCCTTTTATATTGGTATAGATGCAAGGTTACCATCCTAGGTCAACCAGAGAATCGTTTGTGACAAACAGATCAGCCAGAGGCGAAGGGAAAAAATCGGTCTGGCTCGTGAGCTCACCTTGGTTGAAGTCGTCCTTGTCGCTCCCGAGGTCGTTAACCTGGTCCTGGCCGCGGCTGCTGTGGCAGGATGCAGAGGAGAACCCGGGCGGGGCGGCGGTAGGGAGAACCCTGTATTTAGATCGCCTCATCGCAAGGCAGACGGGCTATGGGGAGTTGAGGCTGGGGGGACGCATTATCGAGTATGATCTAGTTGGCGACGACGAGTTGGAGTTTAGACTGCGGTGGGGGACGCATCTGCCAGGCTGCGTATGCGTTGACTTCTGTCATCCTCGCCCACCTTCCTTTTGTGGAGCGTCAAGATGGAATCGCTGGCCAGCACTAATTGCTCTTAATTAATGAATATTCATCCCAGATATTTGCTTAACGTGGCAGAATTGGTGTCAGGAGTCAGGACACAAAAACAAAAAGGGAGATACAAATAAATTATAAATGTAATATTAAAAGTTGAAATATGTTAATTGTGTATAGGAAAAATGTTAGTCATATGTATAAAAAAGTATGTGACAATGAAAAAAAGTCATACATTTTAAAAAAAATTTACATGACATTCAAAAAATACTCATACAAATGTAGAAAAATGTTTGTGTATTTAAAATGTATGTCACATTTAAAACAACTAGTAAATGAGCACGTGCAATGCACGTTAATATTTAGGTAATATATTAATTGCACGTGTTTCACGTTAATATTTAGGCAATATATTAATTGCACGCGGATAATAGGTATGCTATTATTTGTGTGTTAATTTTGTGATTAGTGCAATTTTTGGTATAATATTAATTGCACGTTAAACACGTTGAATGCTCGCCATTGGAGCAGTCTAGGTCGTTGGATTGAATTAGTTTGATGGTCGAGATCAATTGGATCTGCATCTTTGGGTCTTTTTATATTGGTATAGATGCAAGGTCACCATCCGAGATCAATCAGAGAATCGTTTGTGACAAACAGATCAGCCAGAGGCGAAGGGGAAAATCGGTATGGCTCGTGAGCTCACCCTGGTCGCCGTCGTCCTTGTTGCTCCCGTGGTCGTTAACCTGGTCCTGGCCGCGGCTGCTGTGGCAGGACGCAGAGGAGAACCCGGGCGGGGCGGCGGTAGGGAGAACCCTGGATTTAGATCGCCTCATCGCAAGGCAGACGGGCTATGGGGAGTTGAGGCTGGGGGGAGGGGGAGGAACGCTTTATCGAGGATGATCTCATTGGCGACAGCGAGTTGGAGTTCAGACTGGGGTGGGGGACGCATCTGTCAGGCTGCATATGCGTTGACTTGTGTCGTCCTCGCCCACCTTCCTTTTGTGGAGCGTCAAGATGGAATCGCTGGCCAGCATTAGTTGCTCTTAATTAATGACTATCCATCCAAGATATTTGCTTAACGCGGCAGAATTGGCCTCAGGAGTCAGGACTCAAAAAACAAAAAAGGGAGATACAAAAAATTAATAAATGTAATTTAAAAAGTAGAAATATGTTAATTGTGTATAGGAAAAAATTTAGTCATATGTATAAAAAAAGTTTATGACAATTAAAAAAAGTCATACATTTTTAAAAAATGTACATGACATTCAAAAAATGCTTATACAAATGTAGAAAAAATGTTTGTGTATTGAAAATGTATGTCACATTTAAAACAATAAGTAAATGCACAAGTGCAATGCAGGTTAATATTTAGGCAATATATTAATTGCACATGTTGCATGTTATTATTTAGGCAATATATTAATTGCACGCGGATATCAGGTATGCTATAATTTGTGTGTTAATTTTGTGATTAGTGCAATATTTGGTATGCTATTAATTGCATGTTAAACACGTTGAATGCTCGCTATTGGAGCAGTTTAGTTCGTTGAATTGACTTAGTTTGATGGCCGAGATCAGTTGGATCTGTCTCTTTGGGTCTTTTTATATTGGTATAGATATATATATAGATGTTGAATATGTTATGAAAAATGTTAATCTTGCATTTATAATGTTTACTGTGTATAGAAAAATGTTTGTGATCTATAAAAAATGTACAAATGTAAATGCAGAAGGTAGAAAATGTTAATTGTGTACAAGAAAAATATTAATCATATGTAAGAAAAATGTTTGTGGCAATTAAGAGAAGTCCCATATTTCAAAAAAATGGACGTCAGACTTTACAAAATTTGAAATGTTTCAAAAATATGTTTGTGACATTTTCAGAAAATGTTTGTACGCATTATCGAGTATGATCTGATTGGCGACGGCGAGGTTGACTTCAGACTGGGAGGAGAAGACTACGACTTTCCTTTGGTGCCAATTAATGAGCATCGATCCCTTCCATAGATTTGCTGGGTAGCAGTAGGTGGCCGCGCGCGGGGAGGATGAGCGGGGGGGCCGGGGGCTGTTTAAGTGGGATTTTTTAGAAAAATACACATATGAGATTTCTACATTTTAACCAGGCAAATAATTTATTTAAAATTCGAAAAAATGCCATGCGCCAAGCCTGGGCATGATGATTTTTGGTCTGGCGTTTATAGACCCTGCCCAAAATTTGGCTCGGCGGTGGTGTAAAAAAGAGAGAGCTCCCTCCTGTGAGCGACCGGGAGGCTAGCCCTAGCGCTGCCATCGGGGCCTCCCCCTCCCATCCTTCCCTCCCTCATCGCTGCCAGGGGGCATGGCCGGGCCAAGCCTCGCCGGTGTGGCCGTGGAGTTCTCGTATCCTCACGCGGGGATCTCGGGGCGGGCCGGGGCATCCTCGTCTCGATGTGGTGCTTCATGTTGGGCGTGGCAGCACGACATCGGGACACGGCGTGTAGCGCCGCTGCCGGGATAGCGGTGTGACAGGCGGCATCGAGGTGGTTCCTCCTTGGGACCTGTGGCGGCGGCGGCATGACGCTGCGGCGCGTCCTGATCCGGCATAAAGGGTCACGACCATGGTCGGCATGTGTCACGAGTTGGTGCTCCTATCATGGCTCTCTTCTGGTGGGGGTGGTGCGCGGCAGTTGTGGGCGTCATCTTCTAACTCTACATGCAGCTGGGGAGAGCGAGCTGGCACGGCTAATGGGTGCCTGCTGGGACCCGGTCAGATCCGCCCAGATATGGGCCTGGTCGCCGGAGGGTGCCTCCGGGGGTTGGCGTGGCGTAAAAGGTAGAAAATGTTAATTATGTACAAGACAAAAGTTAATTATATGTAAGAAAAATGTTTGTGGCAATTAAAAAAAGTCCCATACTTAAAAGAAAATGTACGTCACATTTTGTCAAATTTGAAATGTTTCAAAAATATGTTCGTGTCATTTTTTAGAAAATGTCTGTACATCATACATAATTTTTTTCATAGTTCAAGAAATGTCTTTATCATTTCAAAAATGTTTTAATGTGTATTTGAAAACTATATTCAAAACATGTTCTGTAAAATGTTAAAACAATTGTATTTTATATGTATACGAAAAATATAGAATGTGTATGAAAAAGTATAAATATATTGAAAAAACAAAAAACACAAAGAAACAAAAAGAAAAGCGAAGAAATAAAAAACCTGAAAACCACAAGAAAGAAACAAAGAAAAGAAAAGTATAAAGAAAAACTAAAGAAAATCATTGAAAAACCCAAGAAAACAGAAAACGTACTGATAAAGACTGAAGAACTGGTGAGAACACAAAGAAAAGCAAAGAAAAACCAAGTTTGTTAATCTTTGATAACATATGCAGTTCATTTGCCTTTGCTAAATGCAATTTGAGGCAGTAGACGACCATGGCAGCACAACGATATAATGGGCAGCCGACAATGGCAGCACAACAACATACTGTAGGAGCGCCGAAGCACTCTATACTCCAGTCATGGCCACCGAGGAGAGATCTAAAGTTTTTGAAACGGAGGCAAAAGATTTGACTCATCCATTAATTAATCAAAAGAGAATTGCTCGGTTAATTATCGGAAATCCGAGGGAAAACCGAGAGATCTCAAGTGGAGCATGGAAAGGCTAGCGATGGATCTGGGTCCCATCTCATTTAACGCATTTCTCGAAACAGGCTTTTGCCTTGCTTTATATATAAACCAACAACTGAAGAAAATATACGGCTAAATGATACAAGATGATGAGGTTGCCCTCTTACAAAACCGATCCCAGGATAGTCGGCCGTCGCAGAACGCACGCGACTACGCTACTGAAAGAGAACACATGAAGAACTGAACACAACACCACGCCATGCCATGGTACACCTAAACTCCATGACAATGCCCTTGGGAGGGAGAAGGACGCAATGTGTCACCGTTGCCGAGTCCACCACAGACAATCTTCACCTGTAATCATGACCCGGAGAAAAGAACCACAATGATGTTTTCAAGAGAAGAGAGGCACCCACAGCCGTCGCCGTCGTCGGCGCCAAGGCACAGAGCATTCGCTCGGCAACTCACCCACGCCACCACAAGATCTCTAGGACAAGTGTGACGAGAACAGAACCCTAGATCCATATCAGAGGATCACCCATGTGAGACAAAGAGCACACCCAAGCCACCCTCAGCTACACCTCCCGTCGCCCACACGACCCGGAAGGAGAGACAACAGCCCAGCGATGTTGCTGTAGAGCAAACTATATGGACAGCCATATGGGGTCGCCGCCCAGGCATCCCTGTCACAAGACATCGTACACCACACACTTCACAACACACTCAACCACGGTAGGAAGAGCAGAGGCACACCATCTACTCTCTACCCGGCATCAGCCACCGAGTCTGTGTAACCGTCTCCACCACAGGACGTGCCCATGCCTGCGTCCTCAGCCAGTCCCGGTGGACTGCCGGGGCACGCCACTCCTTGATTGCCGATGGCTGTAGGTAAACAAGCCCCAAGCCCTAGCCCAGGCAAGCTCGCATGACGCCATGTCTGTGGCGATAGGCGTTGATCTGCGCACTGACACAATGATATCCCGACACCCACCACCGAGCACCACACCCGCGAGAAGAGCACGACCACCTCTCGCGAGCACCATCTAGACTGGACGCAACCTTACCTACCTAGCGCACAAGCTCCGATCTACCTCGGGCCTAGATCTAGGCCACTCGAGCACAATCGCTAGGTCCTAGCCCAGTTGACGAGCGCGATACGCACGCCAACGACTCATACCCAGGAGACGGGAGGTCGCAACCGCCACACAAACCCCACCGTCGAGCGCCAAACATCGTGTTGTGCCCACGCCAACGACCCATGCAACCCACGCGAGCTACCACCACCGCGCCGACCCGAAGCACTGGGGAGACTGAGCCAGAGCCAACACCTACCAACGGAGGGAAGCCCTAGCCAGGGACCGCCACCACCGTCGGTGGGGAGCCCCGCGGCACCCAGGTGCTCGCACCCAGATCCGGCCACACAAATCGACCCACCAAGGACGCGCAACGGACATCCCTCCAAGCCTCCATCAGGAGTCACCGTGGGCGCACGGCATGGGCGAGACCCTGCCGCCAACGCCCATGTCCGCTCCGCCGCGCTCCATCGCCTGTGCGCCACCACCTTTTGGAAACGCCTGCCGCGATAGACCCACCAGCCATGGGGAGAGGACATACCGCCGCCGCTGACAACAACCAGGCTTTGCTTCCGGCGGCTAGGGTTGGCCAGCCTGGCCGCCCGCGGGAGCGAGGCGGGTGCGGGTTCGGCGGCCAATCGTAGTTGTTTGACCGACCCTCATTTAACGTGATCGATCATGTATTAACGTATTTTGTAAGAGAAAAGAATGATTCATGTTAGTTTTGATGCTAAAGGTGCATCTACTTTAGGGCAGTCCCAGTGCATTATATCTTAATGTTGCTTCTACAACAATCCTCATTTAATGTCTTTCCTGAGAGAAAAGTTATTAAAATAGTACAATTACGAGTAGAAAATTCAATACAAATCAAACCATTAAGGGAGAAAAAAAATGCCACATACAATCAGCAGTTAGTAATATAGTGACCGAGTGAAACTATGGATTCAAAGGGATCGACTGAAATTTCAAAGACAAAGAACGATCTAATAATATAAACTCTAACTGATTGTTAGCAATCAACCAGAGTCTTAGTGGCTACACCCAGTGGGTGCATTGATGGTGCCCTCACTGGAAAAAGTTTGCCACATACAACTCAAATGATCTTATAACCCGAGTGAAACCATGAATTTAAGATATTGGTTCTAGATTTAAGAGTAAGGAAATAAACTAACCTATGATTGCCATCAATCAGTCAGAGTCACTATTGGAATTTACTTGTTTGCCAAGTGCCAAAAACACTCGGCAAAAGGCAAAAAACACTGGGCAATACTTTTGCCGAGTGTTGTACTCAGCAAAGGGCACCCGCGTACCCCTTTCCGGCAAATAGAAATTTGACGAGAGCCTTTCGTCGCACACTCAGCAAAGTCTTTGCCGAATGGCAAACGTGGGTACTCGGCGAAGAAAAGCAACTTGACGGGAGTAGACGGCGCAATAGGTACTCGGCGAAGGGACAAGGCTTTGCCGAGTGCATGCACTCGGTAAAACTATTTAGCTGATTTAAAAAAAAAACGATGGGGAGCTGCTGCTCCCGCCGCCGCCGCCACGAACTCCTTGCCCTCGCTACTGCTTAGTTGCTGTCGTCACCGCTGACGCTCGAGAAGAAAATGTTGTGGCCGCTGACGCTCGGGCAGAGCAGCTCACGAAGAGGAGGCCATGACCATTGACGCAAGCCGGCCTCGATGCTGCCGTGCGTTGGGTGAGCGCACTCGCTGTTGATGTGCATGCGTGAGGTGAGCTTGGTCGCCACGCTTGGTGTCGCCGTCGACGCACGGGGCAGCTCGCCGGTCGCCGGAGCGCTGCTGCTCGGGAGCGAAGGCCGTGCCGATGAGCTGCTCGGGTGGCCTGTGCTACTGCTGCTCGACGAAGGGTTGCACCACCAAGTTGCTGCGGTACAGCCCCAAGGCCGACGAGGGCTGATGACGGCTAGCCGGAGCCGGCAGCCTCCTCCCCCGACCCATGAGAGAGAGAGGCCGGAGAGATAAGAGAGAGAGATAGGACTGAGACGAGAGAGATAAAAGTGAGACGAGTGGACGAGAGAGATATGGAGAACGTGGGGTGTGCTTGGCCACCAGCCGGCCACCTCATCGATCCATGTGCTCTAATGTTTAGCCAATAGAATGGAAGCAAAGTTGTGCTTCTTTGTGTGTTTTCTTTCCATCTTTCTTTTGTATTTTACACATTAATTTTTAAATAAAATTCAAGTTTATTATTTTTCCTCACAAATAGTATATATAGCGGGACTCCATGCGAAAGGATTGCATTTTTTGAAGTTGTATTCTTTTTCTTCCTTTTTTTCCGAAACAGGGTCAAAATGACCGACATGGCTATTTGTGGCAAGGGGTTGAATCTCTCAAAACTCTAAGTGGATCTGTCATATAATTATTACTTGTTACCTAAAAATAATTTTTTGATAATTTTTAGGACAGAGCTATCACACACTTGCAGTTCAAATTTGAATTAATTTTAAAAAATCGACGTAAAGTCATTTAAATGTGCGAAAGTTGTTAGAAATCTAGATAATCCACACAACTTGTGAACTGTGCATAAAATAAGGTCTACTTACCATGAAAATTGAAGTGATACCATTTTGCACCCTGTTTTTTGCACCTGCTTCACAAAAAAATACCCATTTTTGACACTTAGAAAATAAAAATGTGGTTTTTTCTACAGAAAAGCTGGAAACTCTAGTTGGCAACATTGTTTGTAATGAAGAGATGCAACTATGTGCCTAATATGGGAACATTATAATAAACTATGCAATGAATATGACCATCAACTTGCTCATTTGACTTCAAGCCATGAATGTTTGTAGACGATAGCCCTTTTTGTGAATGATTTTCTTTTCAAATTTGTCATATTCAAAGTTTGATATTTTTCCTTGCAACTAGTACACATAAAATGACTCCATGCGAAAGGATTGCATTTTTTGAACCTGTATTCATTTTCTTTCATTTTTTCCAAAATAGGGTCAAAATGGTCGGCATGGCTATTCATGGAAGGGGGTTGAATCTCTCAAAAATATAAGTGGTTCTCCCATACAATGACTACTTGTGTGCCAATTGTTTTTTTTTTTGCTAATTTTACGATAGAGCTATCACACACTTGTAGTTCTAATTTGAATTACTTTCAGAAATCAACATAAAGTCATTTAAATGTGCGAAAGTAGCTAAAAAACTAGAAAATCCATTAAACTGGGGAATTGTGAATATAATATGGTCTACTTGCTGTGATAATTGGAGTTGTGCCATTTTGCACCATTTTTTTGTACTTGCTTCACAACAAATAACCATTTTTTACTCTTAGAAAAATGAAAAATGTTTTTTTTTACAAAAAAGTTGGAAACTCTATTTGGCCACATTGTTTGTAACGTCAAGATGCACATATGTACTAATTTAGGAGCATTATAATAAACTATGCAATGAATATGGTCATCACCTTGGTCATTTGAAATGAAGGTCACCGATGTTCATACATGATAGCCCGTTTTGTGAAGGATTTTTTTTTTCAAACTTGTCATATTGAAAGTTTGATATTTTTCCTCACAACTAGTACACATAAAAGGAGTCCATGCAAAAGGATTGCATTTTTTGAACTTGTATTCTTTTTCTTTTGTTTTCTCCAAAACAGGGTCAAAATGGCCGGCATGGCTATTCATTGCAAGGAATTGAATCTCTCAAATCTCTAAGTGCTTCTCTGATATAATGACTACTTGTGTACCTAAAAATAATTTTTGCTAATTTTTAGGACAGAGCTACCACACACTTGCAGTTCAAATTTGAATTACTTTCCGGAAACCAACGAAAAGACATTTAAATGTGCGAAAGTAGCTAGAGATCTAGAAAATCCACGTGACTTGGGAATTGTGCATAAAATATGGACGCGGAGTTTTGGCTCCCGAGCTTATCTGCACCCACGCTTAGAAAAAAAATCAAAATAAATACTAGCAAAATTCAAAAAATTCCATTTTTTTGTGGTGGTAGATAATTTGACGCGTGAGGTGCGCCCCAAAATTCAACTCATTTGAGCATCTGAGCAGCTCTCGGCAAAAAAGACAAATCAGGGTCTGTAAAAATGTTTACTATTCACGCACTATTTTGACCCGATTTGTGTTTTTTGCCGAGAGCTACTCAGATGTCCAAATAAGTTGAATTTTGGGGCGCACCTCACGCGTCAAATTATCTACGACCACAAAAAAATATGGAATTTTTTGAATTTTTCTAGTATTTTTTTTGAATTTTTTGCTGAGCGGGAGCAGATGAGCCCGGGCTCCAGGATGAATTATCGATAAAATATGGTCTACTTATGGTGAAAATTGAAGTGGTGCCATTTTGCACCCTATTTTTTGTACTTGCTTCACAAAAATACCCATTTTTTACACTTAGAAAATGAAAAAAGATTTAATTGTACAGAAAGTTGAAAACTTTATTTGGCAACATTGTTTATGATGGCAAGATACACACATGTGTCTTGTTTGGGCACAATATGATAAACTTTGCAATGAATATGATCATCGCCTTAGTCATTTGAGACTAAATTTTTGCATGGCAAAAGTGTAATTAATATGGCCTCAAATGAAAAGGTTCTCAACATGAGAAATATTCGTCTTGTCAAAATGAACAACTTTTATTTTTGGACCATCTTCATCCAAGGTCGTATGCAACCTCCATAGTCAAACCATGAAGTGTAGCCGAGACCACCTTTTGCCGATTGTGACACCCAGTAAAGACCCCCTTTTCCCGAGTGTAGCACTCGGCAAAGACCCCCTTTGCCGGGTTTTGTTGTTTTACCGAGCGTTTTGTCCACAACACTAGGCAAAGTACCTGTTTGCCGAGTTTTGCTATTTTGCCGAGTACTTTTTAATAGGAACTCGGCAAAGATACTATTGCCGAGTGCCCGACATAATGCACTCGGCAAAGAGCCTAACACCCGGCGTATAAGAAAGTTCCAGTAGTGAGTCTCGGGGGCTACATCTAGTGACTGCATTGAACGTGCCCCCACTGGAAGAAAACATATCAGACGCTACTCAAATGGCAAGTCAAAAATTTGAACGTACCACTGCAAATGATCGACACTTACTGTGGTACTTACTCCGATATGAGCTTTCAGAACCTCACTTGAATTGAGTGCATCCTTCAGCTTGGAGTTCGTCAGCTCGGCTTGAATCATGGCCTATTTGCTGGCGCTAACCTTATCCACGAGAACCTTATCCACGAGAGTACTTGCCAACGGATACAGTACATACGTAATAGTGGGAGGCGTTCTAGGTCGGGGCTCCATAACTGCCAATGCACTCGGAGCGGCTTGTACAATATCGATCGGCCGCGCTCGAACTCCTGCATCTGACAGAATTTCCGAAATTTTGGGTACCTTGTCATGATCGGGATCCATCGCCACTGGACTTCACCTTGGAGTGGAGGGTCAACGACCATTGAGAAAAAGGGTTTCACCCCGCTTTGTATTCCAAAGCAACCAACCGACACATTCAAAGATAGGTGCTGGAGCGGAAGCAGCACAATCACACCCAAAAGAAACGAAAGAGAAACAACAAGAGAAAAGAATGCCGACAACGGCGGATCGACGGAAACGAAGAAGCTTCACAACCACTGCGCCCACCGAAGATCTCCCACCAAGCTCCAAGGCTCCGAAGCACCGGTACCAATCAGCACCTCCAAGAAGGACCGCGACGAAGACGACGCTGCTGCCAAGGGTTTCCCCCGGTACACGACGAGGCGAGAGGAAGGGTCGCCCCCGACGCCCTCCAGGAAGGTTCGGCGGTACCCACAGGCGTCGCCGCGTCGGTGTCGGACAGGCCGACAGGGGTTTCCCCCGATCCCAACCTTCACCTCGGGTGCTCCAGAGCCTGCCACCAAACCGACCACCATCTTGCGCCACCATGGTCAAGAAGCCTCCACGCCGTCTCACCACGGCACCACGAGGTGAGGTCTGCACAACAAGGGATAGGAGCCGGGACTAGGGGCCGCAGCACCGTCGGCACGCGGGAGGGCACAACCTCCACCATCAACGACGGTAGCCGACCGGACACACTAGCAGGAGCCTACCAGGCCCGTGTGCCCACAGGCCCGGCCGGGAACTCCATTCCAGGAAAGCTCCCGCCATCGCGCTGCAGCAGGCACGCCATCGGCATCGCCGCCCCCCATCCGAGCCGCTCCTCCTCCTCACCACACAGACGACGACGAAGCCACGCCAGGGACTGGCCCGCTAGGACCCAGATGGGGCCGGGAGGGCCCAGATCTGGGCCGGGGACGCGCCACCGGTCACCGCACGCCACCACGCCGCCCTGCTGCCAAGGGCAGCACCGCCAGCGCGCCTACCGCCGGCGACCGCTGCCGGGTCGCCGGGCCGCCGCCCAGCCGAGCATCACCGCCGC